>NC_088880.1:30167697-30191492 GCF_032884065.1 Artemia franciscana | reverse complement strand
GCAGTCAATTTTTCCAGATTGTTAAAGAAAAGGGGGATCTCCCAAAAAGAGATCTTTTACCCTATGCTCCACCACCCCTGAGAGGAAAAAATAGATCTAGGCTAGCTCTGGGTAGGCCTAGCCTGTATTCAAGTTTTAGCAAGCAAATCAATAAAATATACCTAACTTCAACTTTATTCCTCATCAATAATTAGCTTGTAGTCTAAATTTGAAAAGAAAAATAATAACATAGGCCTATAGCCAAGGCTAGCCTATTTGGAAAGTGTTGGGCCAAAATGGTGAAACAGCCTAGGCTTTTCATTTATTATTATAGTCAAGTGTGTGTCAGATATATCACACTATTATTGCCCTATAATATATTAGGTTGTTTGTCAAAGCATAATTTAATTTACACATCTTACCTGCAATAACACCCTTTAGCCCCTTATTGCCACCTCCAGCACTGGCTGCTGCACCGTTCCGAGACATCCATTTTCTATGGTGGAAGGGAGAGCTGAAAATGTTGCTATCCATAGTGGAACGGGTAGAAAATGTAAATGAGATAAAGGGAAGTGGTTAGGGGGAAATTTCCAAATTACAGATCTCTTATCTTAAGTCTGGGATTTTTGGGAAATTATATATTCCTTTTTTTAGAAGAGCCATCTATGAAATTAAAAGCGAACATTACTTCAGATGCCGTATTAAAGATCTAAGGCTAATTCTCACGATAATGAGGGCTGTAGCCCATTTTCACAAAGATAAGAGCTGGATATAGTGTTGGTTTAAGTTTACCTAGAGGCATTTCTTCCCGTTCACGTTTTTCTGTTTTATATAGAGGTACACGGAAATGGAATAGTTTGATAAGTAATATAAGGAGTATTGGAGACCCTAATATCGACGATCCTAATATCGACGAGGGTACCCCAAGGTACCCTCTTGGGACCACTTTTGTTTCTTGTCATAATAAATGATTTGGCAACAACACTGGACGATCGCTGGAAGTATGTCGACGATCTGTCGCTCATTGAATGTTGTCGGAAAAACCTACCAAGCAGAGCAGGTTCATTAATGAAAGATATATGTCAAGAGGCAAAGGTGGACAAAATGACTGTCAACTTTGATAAATCTGTAATTTTAACATTTTCTTTTTTAAAATCTGCGCCAGTTTTTAATCTACCTATTCCCAGCGCCAGTCACGTGACCGAAATTAAACTGCTCGGCGTTCATATCACTTCAGATCTGAAGTGGAATAAACATGTTGATGGCATGTTAAAAAAAGCTAATTTGGCCATCAGGTCTCTAAAGTTGTTGGCTCGCCATGGAATCCCTGCACCACACCTCCTACGCATCTATTTCTCTTTTATACGTTCCACACTTGAATACTGTTGCCCTGTATGGCATTTTCGGGCTGACTAGGGAACAGTCGGACCGGGTTGAGAGGGTGCAATACCGTGCCCTCCTAGTAATCTCAAAAGCCCCAAAAATACCGTACATATCCCTCCTTAATCAGTTTCAACTTCAAACCCTTCAATCTCGTCGTTTAAAACTAGCCCTATCCTTTGGTAATAAAATTTTGTCCAGCCCTATACACCGAAATATCCTTCCTCCCCAACATCAACCGGCACGGGTAAGGCCACTCAGGGCCGTTGCAGAGCCTGTACCAAAACTTCAACCTGTGACTGTGTCATATGCTCGTTATGAGCTTAGTTTTGTGCCCTCGTTTGTTAAGTTGTTTAATGCTGGATCGACTTTTTAATCCGGATTATTGTTGTTAATTGTATATATTATAATTTTGTGTATACTTGTTGACTTATTTTCGTGTGTATGTGACAATTATTATTGTTAATTGTATATATTATAATTTTGTGAATGTTAATTTTGACTTGTCGACGAATTTTTGTGTGTGTATGACAATAAAAACTAATAATCCGCTCTGTCCGTCGAATGTTTTTTAAATAAAATGAATTTGAATTTGAATTTATATATAATATATTTCGAAAAACTGTTAAGGAACTGCTTTTTGTAGATTATGATTTTTGATCCATTCATTTATTCAGAGGAATACCATTCAGAGGAATAGTTAAGTAATGATGTTTTTTTCATATTTATAGTTGAGTGTGGTGGTATTAGTGGTGTCAGTGGCCTAGTGTTCTTTCATGTCATGTATTTTGTTTTCTCTATCTCCCCCTCGGACAAGCTTTGATTTTTGGGGGAAGTAGTTACCATTTTTCGTTTGATATCTGTATAATGAATAAATCCTTCTCTCTCTCTCTCTCTCTCTCTCTCTCTCTCTCTCTCTCTCTCTGTCTCTCTCTCTCTCTTTCTCTCTCTCTCTCTCTCTCTCTCTCTCTCTCTCTCTCTCTCTCATCTCTCTCTCTCTCTCTCTCTCTCTCTCTCTCTCTGAGATAGAAGTCATCCATTAACGTGAGCCGGTGTTTTGCCCTAAATTTGTTGAATAAAATTGTGTTTTACATCCATCCCCTCAAATCCCTCTTTCGGTGACCATGACATGACCGTTGACCTTTGACCATGATTCGTTGTCCATGACTCTTTGACCAGAGCTCTAAGGATTTTCATAAGGATGAGAGCTGGATGACAATCTAGGCTACACCTGAACCTGTGTTTTCGTACTATGTTTGTTCAACAAACGTATACTTTTGCTTCCACTCTCTTCTTATCCACTGGAGAAGATCTTAGTAGAAAAATTTGCTTTTTGATGGATAAAATACTGTTTTCACAGGGATTGATGGTCAACATGACCAACTTCAATTCTAGTGAAAATGACCTCAAGAGTGGAACTAAAAGGGGAAGTACTTATTTGATTGAACAAACAGTTGTATTCATGAGGATGGGAGGTCGATAAATTTTAACTATCATCATTGAAATGGATCCCTTGATGACAATCCAGGGTTCCTAACAAAAGCTCTAGTTGAACCTAATAAAAAGTGATAGTTAACCTCTGCCTTGAGATAAGAATGCAGCTGGATGAATAAACCGACCTTTTAATTGATTAAATATTTTTCTTTCATGATTATGAAAGGTGAACAAAAGCTTATCTACCATCTTCCTAAAAACAGGCCCCTAGAAATACACTCCGCATGACTCTTAGTCCATTTGTTTCATTTATACACTTTCGGAGTCTTTTTACACTCCTGCGCAAAATTTCGGTGCGTTCTACTAAAAAAAAATATTTTATAATTTATTCATATTAAAATTATGTTCAGAGCTTGAGATTAAGCTAAAATTTAAATTTTATCTCTAAAAAAAAAATAAGAAAACAGTTTTTCTTTCGGAATAAGTAGTGTATTCATTTAATTGCTTAAAACAGAGCAAACCTCAGCAATGGTTTAAGAAAGTGAAAGAAATAGGGGGTCCCTCATGCAAGAACCTTGATTTTCTTCTGGATAAACCATGTGAACAGACAGCCAATGAGCTTAACAAACACCTACCTAACATTGTGCAAACGTGCCCCCCTCTCTCGGAAAACCATCTAATCCGTGAAACTTCAAAAGATTAAAATCCCGAAAAATTTCAGCGAAGCAAATAATAGAAAAAAAAATACAGAAACTAAAAAGAACTAGTATTTGTCCCATTGATATCCCAATTGACCCCAATAAAAACGTTCCCTGATAAACTATCAAAACCCCTTGTTAGTATTTTAATTATATTAGTAATTCCGGATGTTACCCATCGTGATGGAAGCCGGGCTATATTGCTCCAATCTGAAAGAAGGGAGGCCTGAACAATCTTATTGGAGAACGACCAATCCCTTTAGCCCAGGTCTTCTCAAAACGTACGAGGGTTTCTTAACTATTCTTAACAATTAAATATTTTCTTAACAATAATGGAGTTTCCAAAAACGAGCACATAGAATCATAAATGGTGAAATGAAGGCTACATATATATATATATATATATATATATATATATATATATATATATATATATATATATATATATATATATATATATATATATATATATATATATATATATATATATATATATATATAATATGTGGCCTTCCCTTCACCATTTATGATTCTATGTGCTCGTTTTTGGAACCTTCATTATTGGCTGAATAAAAGAACAATACAGTTGGAGAAAATCCTTAGATGGGCAAGTGAATTTTATCAAAAGTTTAGAAGGGAAATCGAAGTGAAAGCTTGTTTGAGGATGTTTTGAACATGGGCATCCCACTTAAAGTCAACAGTAATTGTCACCCCAAGTAGTTTAATGCATGTGGCATAGGCTTGAAAAGGAATGGGGTTTGTGAAAGAAAGTGATAAATTAAAAATATTAACTGTCATAACTGACGGTTTATTAGCGTTAACTTTCATCTTCGACAAAGAAGACAGCGGTAAGTGATGTCCTAATCGAGTTTTTAATATTTCGTCGACAAATCTCAAGTGCAGACAGGTTGTCCACATACTTCCATTGCTCTGTGTGGTTATTCTTGAGGCTATTGACCATTGTGAAGAATAAAATGGGACTCAACAGGGTTCTTTGGGGGACCCTACAAAAGATAGGAAGGGGATCGAAATAAACATTTTTATATTTAAGCACTTGAGAACGATTTGTTAAAAAGGCTGCAACAGTTTTAACTAGAAAGGGACTCACTTGAATTTCTGTCCGTAGTTTATTCACAAGGATATTGCAGTCAACCAGGTCGAACACTTTCAGGAGATCAGTTAATAAAAGATTCTACCATGTATCAGGGTTTTCAAGAATGGTGTCAAGAAGACTAGCCGGGACTATAACTGGTTAGCCAGGACTAACCAGGACTTCTGAGCAGAGAAGTATGACTTTGTTATTTGTTTTTCTTGGTGACTGAACGTTGTGCTTATTTAATGTCGAGTATTTTAAAGTTAATCTCCTTTATTTTGTTTTGAACTGCTATGGCCCTAGGGCTTAAATGCAATAAAACCTACTTATATCCATCGATTTTCTTTAAATAGATCGGAATTCTATGCTTCCTAGCTTCAATAAATTTAAATGCAATTGTGAGACCAGGGATCCAAGCTAGCCAAGACTAGCTAGAAATCAAATTAATCTCCTTTTTCCAATAATATCACTCCAAAATTTACTACAGGATCCAAGCAGGTTTAATTGGGCTAAACCTGCAGGTTTTCTTCTATTAAATCACAAATGTCAATGTTCTCATCCTTTCCTCCCTATAATACAGATATTGCAATATTAGGAGTAAAATAATTGATCATCGCCTGTCTGAATGTAATATGCTAATGCCTGCACAGCATATCATTCAAAGTAAACTGTTACAGTACTTCAAACACCACAAAATCTAGCCACCGGTCAAGAGCCTCGCAGACCGAAACTACATAAGGAGTGCTGAACTCAAAATATAAACATTGACTATCCAGTTCCAGGAATCGGAAGAGGTACTGCAAGACAAATAAATAAACCCGAGCCATTTCAAGGCAGAAAACTAGCAGCAATTCGTAATAGTTTTGGCAAAAAAGCACATTTTTCACCTAGTAGAAGAAGAAGATGAAGCTTCATGAACGATTATCAGGTTTTCTGTTTCAGAATACTGGATGTTTAAAACAATTCTTTTTCTCATTAAATACCAAGAAGTTTTTAACTCAGACGGAATGAGAGGATTCAGCAAAAGCTAAGTTTTTTTTTATAACGATGAAAACCGCAAAAAATATAGTTTTTACTTTTAACTCAGACGGAATGAGAGGATTCAGCGAAAACTCAGTATTTTCTTTTGGTACTTGCGTATTATTCAGAACACACTCAATAAGTGAAGTTAGGTTCTTTCGTAAACAAATTTACAATGAAGGTATATTTTATGAGAAAATCTGGTTTCATAGCCACAAAGGTTAGGTTAGGACAAAACAACTCAAGACAAAAAAACTCACAAGTCAAAACTCAAAGACAAAAACAACAAAAGGTTAGGTTAGAATTCTAAGTTGTAATTTTACAAGTTTCCTAATAAGGTATTATATTTTCATCATATTTTGTTTTATTTCATTAGCTTTATCAAAAGCTTGGGCTATATATTTGCATATTAGGGGGGATGGGGTGCATTATATCAAATACCTAACGGTACCTAATCTAACCACCTCTATATATAAAATATTTAATTAAAATTTACCTGCATCGTAGTTTGTTTCACGAAAGAACCTAACTTCACTTATTGACTGTGTTCTGAATAATACACAGGTACCTTTTTTTTTATAACCATGAAAATCGCAGAAAAATATTAGTTTTTACTTTATTCATTAATAATTTTCAGTTTTCAACCAGAAAAGCTCTACTCAATAGCCCGCAAGGTAGCCAGAAAATGAATAAACATTCCTGATAAGAGTAAGGAGAGACTATAAGAGTCTCAGTCCGTTTCTTTGGAGGCACCAAAGTGTGGAGGGAACGTTATTACCAGTATGTGGTCTCAGGTGGCCCAAAACCGCCAGTATAAACAGAATTAATATTGATTATTAAATTAACCAAGTTTTTAGCCCAAGACCTAATCACAGGGCCTTGATACTGGGGTTGTTTACAAGTTTTTAGTTTTATCAATATATTCTTGATGAAGACAGTAAAATCACATGAACTAATATAACTGTAAATGACGAGAATTGACCGAAAATGTCACTTAAGTTTTCTATCTTCTATCAAGCGCCTAAAATCGTAATTTGTGAAGTTTCAAAGTACTTCACCTAATTAGAAGTATTCGACAGTAACCGCAAAGTTCATGGTTTTGAAGTTCCTGCCTTTTATTTAATTTCAATCCAGGTGACTTAGTTTTGGTAATTCAAGGAATATGCAACCACTATCCATCGAACTGAGATCTTGCGTCCTTACTGGTTTAACGCAAGTAACACATTTATCGGCCTTATTCTTTAAATATTACACAACTGAGAAGTCTTTCAATCCAAATAATTTGGAATTAAGCATTTTTATTGAGGAATTACTCGCTTCATCAAATATACACATTAGTAAATAAAAGGAAAAAAATAGAGAATTGAAGGACAAAGAAGAACAAATGAAAAGAAAACTAAATTCAAGGGCAGCACAAATGTCAAGAGTCAGCACATTTAAGGGTCAAGAGCAGCACACAGTCATCGGTTCGTAATTATAATGTCTGAAAATTTGACTTCTCGACACATTGTTTTAGTTTCTACAAGGCAGAAGAAAAATTGACCACTTTTAATACCAATGACAATCAACTATTATACAATCCAGATCTGTTTCGTCAATCTTCATCTTCTCGAGCAAATGACTTTAAGCCACTAAACCCTTTCGTACGTTTTTGATCACTGCAATCATCTGATTCTAGGGGTTTTCGTTTCTTACTGGTGTTTAAATATTTTGCCTTTTCTTCTGAAGGTAATTTACGGAATCTCTGAACGGCAACTTTTGTTATTTCTTCTTCAAGGGAGTCTGGAAGTTCTTCCAATAGAGAAGCCCGATTCTCGTGCAAAAAGAGTGCAAATCCACTAAGTTTTTGGTTGCTCAACATTTCCTTCTCCATTTTGAATCGCTTCGGTTACTACTTTATTTTCACTGTTCTCAGTTTCCACATTTATCGTTTGCTCGATTGTTGCTGTTTCTATACCGTTTGTTTTAGATTTATCCAAAAAACGATCTTTCAATGTCATCTGTTTCGGCTTTAGTGTCTTTTTGATGTTTGTATGTCTGTTGGCAAAGTTCCAAACTCTTTGGGCTTATTTTGCTTCACAGTTAAAGTATCTAGTACGTTCATGCTGGGTTCAACAGTTTTTTCTTGTTTTTTAGCAAATGGGTTCTTTTTCCCCAAGCTTAAAGGGGTCATTAAAGAGGGGACGGTTGACGGGGTTTCCTCTATCGACTTAGCTTTAAGCAGAGGATTTTCAGCTATTGATCTTCTGACAGGAGTGACTTCTTCAGCGATACTAGAGTCTTGTTAAGTTGTTAAAGTTTCCAACTCAGCCTGAGCTTCTTCATCTAATTTTTGGTTAGCAAGCTGATGGAGTTTATCGGCTAGCTTTCTATGCTGCGTTCGTAACGCATATTTGGCGGCAAGCTGCACTTGATGTGCCGTGTTCATCAGGGATGCCACAGAGTACGCTCTCGTATCTCTATCAGCAGCAGTTGAAAGGGCAAACAATTTCATCAAGCCTTCTCGAATTTTCTTCACTGCTTCAGTTGCTTCTCTGCAGTCCTGTGGAACAAGTTGCTCCACAAGTGACCATCGCAATAAAGCCTCTTCTTGCACCCCTTTGTCAGTATCCATGTCACACAAGGGCATTGCCAACCGATGAGCTGCACAACTGGAGTTATATGTGCAGCAGGATATCTACTGCCTTTGCAGAGTATAGCTCTTATGTTCTGTTCCCTTTCACTGATACCAACAATAAAATAATTATCACTTTTGTTTGATAGTTTTCTTCGAGTTTCAAAAATAGGAATCCAAGAGTTTCTATAAAGGATATTCACAACTCCTGTGGAGTCCATTATAACTGGATTACTGTCATCACTAAAAACCTATCCACTGTAAAACGGACCCTGGCTTCAATGGCAGTGGTTGAGGTGGTTCACACCAAAACGGAGGTACGAAATTAAATGGTATTTCAGCAATACAAAAGCCTAAAGCTGAGTCGTCTTTAACTCCTAGTGCCATATGAAAAACAATAAACAATTTGTTTCCTCTTGCGCTTGCGCAGACAACACGACCTGGGGGCTGTAAGTAAACCTCTTTGGACACCAGTCACCGTAAAGAGTCTAATCAAGTTTGTATCCATAGCAACAGCAGCAAAATTTTCTCCAGTAGCAACACAAACAGGTTCTTCATCAACAAAATCAACACTCCATTCCTGATGCTGATCCCAAGAATTTAACTGCAAAACAACAACTTTTCCCGGGGTTTCCCCAGATTTTTCAGCACCCAGAATACAACACTGTTCACTCAAGTCTGCCATTGTGTGTCCATAAGTATTAGACATATGAATATTATGGTGGACTGTCACATCGTGAAACGCTATGTCAATGATCGAGTCTTCAAATTCCTGTGATCGGACGTAGCCCAATATAGTTGTAAATCATGTAACGGTCGTTAAGGTGAACAGGAGTTGAGCCAGGTTGAAATGGCGCTTGGATCGATTTCTCTGGCAACGATGTTTTACTAGCTTCTCGTTTCACTGAAACTACTGACTCAGTCTCAATTTCATCCTCGTTAACCATAGCCAAAATATCATCAACATCAACTTCGTTTCTTGATGATGCCATTCTTTTTCCTGAAATAAAAAAAGGTGTTTAGAGCTAAAAGATCCTTTAGAGCCAAAGCCCTTGTACATCATTTAGAGCCAAAGACCCTTAGGAGCTCTTAAACAAACAAAGATCCTTTAGATTCAGACGGCATTTAGCTGCTATACTTTATAGTTACTGCATATTTATAGTTAGTGCAATAGTGTATTTTATCCTAAACACAACAATAAGGTATCGATTAATACTAAGTACTATGGAGACACTAAAGCATGTGTTTTTAGCCTGTTTCAACATATTGCCTCTTTATAAGGCCCTTAAAGGAGGTTATTTTGGAGAGGAGGGGGGTTGAATTCTCCCCCCCTGAACACGGCCCTACCGCAATATTTCGGAAATTGTGCCGAGTCGAAAAGAAAAACCTGTACCATTGGAAATTGAAACCAAAATAACGGACAAAACCCCACATGGGAGAATTATAATCCCCTACTTTGAGAAAAAAAGGATAAATCCCTTTTCCGCGTGTGAACAAATTATATGTCTCCTTTTTTCACCACGGGTGCTCGTACCGAACCCCTTGTCATTGAATGTTGGGAGAGGGCTCATTTGACACATAAGAGAGGTAATCATGTTTTGAATAACATACATTCCTTGTTCAAAACAGATTTATTTCATGCCCGACTCCAAGATTAATATGATACTTAAACTAATTAGGTTTTAAGATGACAAGGCTATTTGTCTCCAATAATAAGTAACAATGTGATTGACTTTCAAAAACAAATCACAAAAATAAACCAATGGGATAAAAGCACTTGATACGGAAGTATAGGATAGTAGTCACCCTTTTTTCTCGTGACAACGAAACGAAGATTTAAGACTAATACGGTATTGTCTGAGAACTGACCGTAGCACCAAGCCACCTGAGGCCAACACATCTACGCACGCTCCTACTTCATCCTAATCTATTCAATGCCTCCCACTTTATACCCTCACAAAAATTTCCAGTTTCCCTTAAATCTTTCATTATGACATCTTCCCACCCACAGGGTAACCTGATTTCCGCTTAGCCGAAAAGGACAATCTTCGGCGATCTGTCATCCTTCATCAGCAGAACGTTCCCTACCCATCTAAGCTTAATGCTAAGGTACCTTGAGCATTAACAAAACTTATATTTATAAAACTTTTTTTACATTCTATTTTTTATTATTTATCTATTTATAATTGAATAATTGAATAATATTCTTTGTTATTTATTTAATTAATAATATTTATTATTTATTTTTCATTTTAATTATCATTAATACTTATTTATAAGAAAGTAATAAATCATTTATGCTATTGATTTATTTTTTATCCTGCTATTTAGGTTCACTTACAATTTGTTAGTGGTTGGACTGCTACTACTACTATTAACAACTCACTGCAGCACCAAGTCTCCTGAGGCGAACACAGCTGCGCACATCTATTCAACTCTTTACCCCCTCCCGAGAACTTCCAATGTCCTTCAAATCCATTCTTATGGCCTCTCCCCGCCCCATTCGAGATTAACTTGCTTTTCGTTTAGCCGTAAATGGATGGCCAAAAAGGACGATCTTTGGCAACGTGTCGTCCATTATCTGTGAAGCACTGCCAAACCATATTAACCTTTCTTTCATTATAGCCATAAAAAGTGGAATCAAACCAGAATGGTTAATGGTCCAACTGTTCCTATAATTCTAAGATTTTACACAAAAAGTCAAATTAAGATTTTGGGAAAATTCTAGTTAATTGACTTCTTGCTATCTCAGAAAGGGTTTAGGATAGGAAAATGAAACTTCTAGGGATGGGTCTACAGGCTAAAGTATGTCCCGGGAAGGTATTTCAAAGTACCCACCTCTACTTCTTCCCCCTCTAGAGGGCCCTAAAATTCGCCTACATGACAGGTCTGTACCCATTGAAATTTTGACAAAACAACATTGTACCTTAATTTTCAGTTACTAGTTGCCTTTTCTCTTCCTTTAGTTCTGAAAATGCAATTCCTATTATTTGAGTAGAATTTTGAGCCATATCAATGGTTTTTTTTTCAAAATTTAGGAAATGTATTTGCATATCTTTAAAACCTTATAAAATAGAATTGAGCAAAGTTATGAAGCTGAAAACAATTTCGTTGTACTTCAATTAAGCAGAAAATCTATTTCGCAAGGTTTCACTTTGATAACACACATACTTTTGAAGGTCATCAAAGGTCAGGGACCTCTAGGAAGAAGGAGTGGAGGTAGTTGCTTCAAAATACCTTCCCGGGACATACTTTATTATCTAGATTCATCCCTGAAAGTTTTATTTTCCTAACCTAAACCCTTTCTGAGATAGGAAGAAGTCAATTACCTAGAATTTTACTAAGTTTTTTTTATTTTTTTTTAAATATGGGCAAGCCAAAATTAACCTTCCTTTCATTATAGCCGTAGAACGCGCAATCAAACCAGAGTGGTTAATGGTCCAACTGTTCCTATAATTGAAAGATTTTACACACAAGGTCAAATTCAGTTTTTTATTTTATTTCCCTTACAAAAAAATCTCATTCTTGGTGGGATTTTCCCACAAAATCCGTCCATATCTTTTCGAACGAAACGCTACGTCTACGCTAGAAAACAGTAGAAAAATAGCCTAGAAAACGCTACATTTTAAGGCAGACTTTTCCAACTTTAATTACATTTTAAGGCACAGTTTTCAAATGCATCAGCTTGACCCTCCTCAGAAAGCTGTTGAGCAACAGAACGCGAAAGGACACCATTTGTCTTGGTTTTTCTTATACCCTGGGTGAGCAGTGACACCTGCTCATACCCTGGGTGAGAACAAGAAAAATGACACCATTTGTCTTGGTTTTTCTTATACCCTGGGTGAGCAGTATCACGAAAGCTGGAGTAGCCAATGTTATAAGATCATGGTTTCCTTCAATAATCTAGTGATTTTTGTGGTGATTTAGTGATTTTTTTTGTGTGTGTAATGCTATTGTGACTTATGATCTTTATTTCAAATTTGTACAGAGATGATCTCATTTAAAACGACAACATTAAACAGGAAAATGTGTGGCATTGTCTAGTCATCTAAATACGTACAATTTATCTATGAACCAGGCCTAGGTAAAGTAAAAGGACCAGTGCATTCCTTCTGATCACAAAATAAGAGACTGGCTCTGGTGCTTTCATGCCTGCTGTTTACTTCTATACAAAAGAGCGGAAAGGTAAAGACGCGAGAGGCAAAAATTGAACTACATCATTAGAAAAAGCTGACAAGCCGAAGGACTGAGAAGTGGGGCAACAGAGATGGTCTGCTTTTCTTTCAATCCCAGGTGAACGGCTAAAAGAACAACCTTTGCAGTCTGTCATTCTATTTGCAAAACGTTTCCTAGCAATCTCAGCCTTTCTCTCATTATAGTCCTAGAAAAGAGGATACTTACTGCACAGTCGGAATACGGTCAGTGCTGACCTGAGACAATTTCTAGAGGTGTGTAAGGAGCAACTAGGATATATTCTGTATATCCTCTGCACAAAGTAAAAATACTACACAAACTGATAAATCGCCAAAAAATTTTCACCAAACTGATATATCGCCAAAATTTTGCACCACAAAAAAATATTCAACTTTTTATTTCAAAAGCAGCAAACTTGACTTTGAGGATAGTTCTATAATTGTAACAAGAGGAGAAAGAGATGATGCCTTACATAAGGTCCAAAAGCTGCACTCTTTACATCCCCCCCTCACAAAGCCAGGTTTTGCTGTTAAATATGGCAAGGTATGGGATGGTAAGATAGGCTTACACAGTCGCAAATTGCACGGTGAGAAGCTGTGTGGCAGTGCAATTAAACTGAGAATAATTGAGACTCATTTGGATAATAGAGGGATATAATGGCTTGGTTGTGTGGCAGCTTGAAGTAGAACAGATCTTGAGCAGTTACTATTTTGTATATGCAAATGTATTAAAAAAAATTAGTGTAATCTTGCTGTGTCCCTACCAAGAAAATTAAAGCTTTTTGCTGCAAAATATACAGGGTAGGGCACAAGCCACTACCATTTAAAATGAAATACCCTTTTTTCAATAAGTTAATTTTCCTTTTCCTGATTACAAAATTAAATCATTGGCAATTCAAATAAGAATAATTTCATAACCGAAGAAAGGGTCAGGATAATCGGATTTATTTTTTTTTAAAGGATGCTTAGTAATTGGAACATAGAGATTTTAATTGTATTCTTTCAATGTTAGCCACCCCCCTAATAAACCTACAATAATTGACTTGGGGAAGCGTTTTCAAGAATTTGCTTCCGTTGGTGATAGGTCTTAGCCTGGATGAGACCATTGAGTATGAGTGGCTGAAAACACTGAAAATACGCGGTGTAGCATTGAAGATGACCCAAGCACATCCATGACTACGTGACATTATTTGATTATGCCATATTATTTTCTAAACATATATTAAAATAATATTTCGATATTTAAACTATGTAACAAAAAAGAACTGATTAAGTACAATCATTTGGAAAAAAAAAAGAATTCTAAAGTAACATAGGCGCTACCCTGTATATTTCACAAGACAAAAACCCCATCATGTCCAACTTACACAAAAAGACATATTCCACCAATCATAAAAGATGATCAGTCTTTTGCGAAAAGAAATAAAAAAAGAATTAAAAAACACCTGTGAATGTGTCACCATCTTCAGTCATCGCAAATCCTACTTCTGCTTTCAATTTAGATATGGAAATTGCATTATCATCATCATCATCATCATCATCAGCAACCATTGGCTTTCGCACAGGAGTTATAGACAAGCTCTTCTTTTCTTCTACAGCTTTCAGGCTTCCAAAAATAACTTCAACTGACCCCAAATTCCCCTTAATATCAGTATAAATTAATTCTTTTTCATTTGTCCCCCAGATGAATCCGCATATTTTCAGCTTTTTACTTGTCTGACAATAAAACTCAGAAGAGCCATCTAAAGAAAAAACGACAAATTCACCGTGGCTAGTAGCGCAAGCAATATATGAGCCGCTAGGACTAAATTTTACTATAGAGGGCAGACCCTTCCAATTTTTGAAGGCAAAAGAATTTGAAGACTCAAACGGATTTTCTTGGTTTGTTGTTTCATAAATTAAGACAGATTTCATGGTTGGTACGGCTAATAATGTCCCATCTTTAGACCAGTCAAGCCTGAAAGAGAGAGATGAATTAAAGACATCGACGTAACACAGACATAATGACGCGTAAATATTGATGTAATAAATCTTGTCTTTAGTCCAGTCAAGCCTGAGACAGAAAGGCGAATCAAATACCCATACATCGAAGTATTTATGTAACATAGACAAAATAACGTAATATCGAAGTAAGGACGCATAGACATTGACGAAATAAAGTCCAGTCTTTCGACCAGTCAAGACTGAAAGAGAAAGGTAGACTCACGTCATACCTATACATTGACGTACAATATGTGTAGCATACACGAGCACCATGAAGAGCAGTAAATAAATAAACCAAAATGAAAATATTGATAATGGAAAAACAAAAACTTGTTCGCACAAACTGGTATGTATTAAATTTAAAATTTAAGCTAAATCTTAATTTAAATGAAATTCAAGTCTTGTGGATTCAGTCATGCCTGCCAGTTATGTGGTAATATATATTATTATATTTGTATAAAGCTCTTCCTTGGTTGATAAAAGCTTGCGTATACTAAATTTAAATCAAGACATCCAGTCTTAATATATATATATATATATATATATATATATATATATATATATATATATATATATATATATATATATATATATATATATATATATATATAAACTGGCTATAACTTATCCTTAGGTCTGACACTACCAATGACGGTTCTAATTGCCCATCAATTTTACATCAAGTTCTGAGAATGAGATATATAAATTAGTTCTAGGTTTGACTCCACCGATGGTGGGTTATTTAAAAATTGAAGTTTCGTCACTAAAATGAAGTTTGCAATTTATTTATACATATTGTATATATATATTCTGGGCTCAGTTGTGTAGTAACATATCTTAACATATTTATATATATATATATTGTTTCCTTATTAGATACAAAACTTGTGTGCATTAAATTTAAATCAAGGTAAATGGTCTAATTTCCCATCAATTTTAGGCCAAATTCTGAAAAAGAGACATATAAGTTGGTTCTAGGTTTGAGCCTACCGATGATGGATTTAAAAAAATTAAAGTTTTCTCACTAGAATGAAGTTTGCAACTTATTTGTACATTTTAAAAACATTGTGGATTCAGTCATGCCTGCAAGTTATGTGGTAATATATATTATCATATTTGTATATAGTTCTTCCTTGGGTGATAAAAGCTTGTGTATACTAAATTTAAATCAAGACATCCGGTCTTACTATATATATATATAATATATATATATATATATATATATATATATATATATATATATATATATATATATATATATATATATATATATATATATATATATATATATATATATATATATATATATATATATATATATATATATATATAATATATAAATAGTTACATACCAATAGTTACATAAACAGAATTGCATTTTAATGCTGATTTTAAATATACAATTTTCATCAAGATCAGCTGTACCCATCAAAAGTTACGAGCCTGAGAAAATTTGCCTCAGTTAAGAAACTAGGGGGAAATACCCCCTAAAAGTCATACAGTCTTAACGAAAATCACACCATCAGATTCAGCGTATCAGAGAACCTTAATGTGGAGGTTTCAAGAAGGACGTTTATATATATATATATATATATATATATATATATATATATTATATATATATATATATATATATATATATATATATATATATATATATATATATATATATTAGGGTGGAGCTTATTTTAAAAATTTAATTTATATCTATATATATATATATATATATATATATATATATATATATATATATATATATATATATATATGTATATATATATATATATATATATATATATATATATATATATATATATATATATAATATATATATATATAGATCAAACAGTTCGTGACAACGAACTGTAGTAAGGAGCGACCCGGCTCAATAGTAACCGAAACTCTAAAAATGGAGTTTTGATACCAATAGTTACATCAAAAGAATTGCATTTTAATGCTGATTTTAAATATACAAGTTTCATCAAGATCAGCTGTACCCATCAAAAGTTACGAGCCTGAGAAAATTTGCCTCAGTTAAGAAACTAGGGGGAAATACCCCCTAAAAGTCATACAATCTTAACGAAAATCACACCATCAGATTCAGCGTATCAGAGAACCTTATTGTGGAAGTTTCAAGCTCCTATCTACAAAAATGTGGAATTCCGCATTTTTTGCCAGAAGACAGATCACGGATGCGTGTTTATTTGTTTTCTTGTTTTGTTTTTTTTGTCTTTTTTTTCCCAGGGGTGATCGTATCGACTGAGTGGTCCTAGAATCTTGCGAGAGGGCTCATTCTAATGGAAATTAAAGTTCTAGTGCCCTTTTAAAGTGACTAAAAAATTGGAGGGCACCTAGGCCCCCTCCCACGCTCATTTTTTCCCCAAAGTCACCAGATCAAAATTCTGAGATAGCCATTTTATTCACCATAATGGAAAAACCTAATAACTATGTCTTTAGGGACGACTTACTCCCCCGCAGTCCCCATGGGAGGGGCTGCAAGTTGAAAACTTTCACCTGTGTTTACATATAGTAACGGTTAATGGGAAGTGTACAGACGTTTTCAGGGGGATTTTTTTGGTTAAGGGGGGGGGGGGGTTGAGGTGGGTGGGTTACGTGGGTGGATATTTTCATGGAGAGACTTCTCATGGTAAAAGTAGGATTTTCTAGCTTTATTTGAAAAAACAATGAAAAAATAAATATGAAAAGTTTTTTCTACTGAAAATAAGGAGCAGCATTAAAACCTAAAACGAACAAAAATTATAACGCATATGAGGAGTTTAACTCCTCGTTATACCCCACTCTTTCCGCTAAAGTATTTTTAGTAATTTCAACTATTTATTCTACGGTCTTTGTGATTCACAGGTCATTCTTAAGGAATTGGGACACAACCTAAGCTTTAGTGTAAAGAGCGAGTTATCGACGAGGGTTAAACCCCCTCATATACGCAATAAAAACGTACGAATATAGAAGTTCGTTACGTAAGTTAATTCGTAAGTCACGTATATTTTTTACCAATGAAAACTTTTGTAAAAAATTAAAAGTTCTAGTTGCTTTTTTAAGTAATCAAAAACTTGGAGGGCAACTAGGCCTCCTCCTTCGCTTCTTTTTTCTCAAAATCTTCCGATTAATTGCAATTAATTAATAAGCAAATTTTGTTTGAATTATTTATGTGCGGAGAGCCAAGATCAAAACATGCACTAATTCAAAAACGTCCAGATATTAAATAAAAAGAAAACAAGTTTTTTTAGCTGAAAGCAAGGAGCGACATTAAAACTTAAAACGAACAGAAATTACTTCGTATATGAAAGGGCTGCTTCCTCATCAACGCCCCGCTCTTTACGCTAAAGTTTTTTACTGCTTTAAAAAGCAGAGTTAAGAGAACGAGTCAAACTTTAGCGTAAAGAGCGAGGCATTGAGGAGGAAGCAGCCCCTTTCATATACGAAGTAATTTCTGTTCGTTTTAAGTTTTAATGTCGCTCTTTACTTTCAGCTAAAAAAAACTTTTTTTTTTTATTTAATTATTCTTAGGCCTGACCCTACTGATGGCGGACTTTTTTAAAATTGAAGTTGTATCACTATGAGGAAGGTTGCAAGTTATTTGCATATTTTAAATACATTCTGGGCTCATTATCCTATTTGTTCATAGCTTTTCCTTGGAAGATAAAAAAAATTGGAGGCATTAAACTTAAATCAAATATCTGGTCTTAATTACAAATTAATTTTAGGCCAAATTCTAAAAAAGAGATATGTAAATTGGTCCTAGGGTTGACTCTATCAATGATGAATTGTTTTTTTTTTTTTTTGAAGTTTCGTCACTAAAATGAAGCTTGCAACTTATTTGCATGTTTTATATACTTTCTGGGCTTGCCACTTATGTAGTAATATATCTTAGCATATTTGTATATAGCTTTTTCTTGGTAGATAAAAAACTTGTATGTATTATATTTCAGTAATATTTTCTGGTCTTAATTACCAATTAATTTTAGGCCAAATTCTGAAAAAGATATGTAAACTGGTCCTAGGGTTGACCCTACCTATGATGTTTTTTTTTAAACTTAAGTTTCGTCACTAAAATGAAGTTTGCAACTTATTCGCACATTTTAAATACATTCTGGGCTCAGTCATTGTTGTCAGTTAGGTGGTAATATATATTTTCAAATTTGTTTAATCACGAACGAAAATGGAAGCCACCTTAACTAAAAAAAAAGAAAAAAGTTGGGACTATTCTCCCGCGGATTTTGCCTTCGGATAGTTTTTCAGTAACCTTTGAAACAGTCGCTTATCAGATATTCCCGGTTTTTTCTGGAATTGAGTTCCAGGATTTTTGGCCCGGTATGACGAACACTGAAACACGGTCTCAATATTCAAGGAATTTCGCATGAAAAATATGTGTCCTCAGGTCATTATAGTCAAAGGAATTATTTGGGAATATTCCAGAAAAATTGGAAAAATGTAAAAAATAGTCATGGCAAACATTAGAAATAGATATAAAATCCAAAGAAAAAATCCCACTTTTCTCGTAAAGATGTTTAATTGGCGAAATATAATCAATATTAAAAAGAATCCTCATTCAATTATTCTGAAGTGTTTGAAGAGACTTGAGGTTTTTATTCATTTAGAATTTTTTGTTATGTTTCAATTCTGTTCTCCTACTGATCTTTTATCGCTCCATAGCTGAGGTTCAGTTCAAATCAGTTCAGAAATCCGGTGTGCAGGGTTTTTAAAATGAAAATATTTAGAGTTCTAGTTAGGAATTATCGAAAAAGGGACAATTTTCATATTTTTTAGGCGATTTCAGATTTTCCAATTTTATAAGCATCTTATCATTTTAGAGCAATATACAGCTAAATACTCGTCGCTAAATCACTTGTTTCAGAGGAACGCAAACACTAAAAAACAGGTGAAAAGGTAAAAAAAGATAAAACCGCTTCAATGATCTAAAAAAAACCTAAAGGTTATAAAAAAGAAATATTGTTAAAATAAAAAAATTGAAAATTAGATGGCAAAAATATCTAAAAATATGTAGTAACACAGAGAAAATGGAGTTTACTTGTAAAAATATTTTTTAATTGTTTCTTTTGTAAAAAGACGTTTAAGGGTGTCTTAATTCCATTGGCTTATTTTTCTGACGTCATTTTCTTTTTGGGACAATTATATACCACCAATTCCATTTGGCCTAATTGCATTGGTTTATTTTTCTGATGCCACATTTCTTTTGGGCCAATTACCCTCTGTGTAGAACATGAAGCAAAGGAGAAAAAGAGAGCACAGTCATATACTTTTCAAACAGTTCGTGGTAACGAACTGTAGTAAGGAGCGATCCGGCTCAATAGTAACCAAAACTCTAAAAAACTGAATTTTTTTATCAATAGCTACATCAAAAGAATTGCATTTTAATGCTGATTTTAAATATATAAGTTTTATCAAGTTTAGTCTTAGCCATTAAAAGTTACGAGCCTGAGAAAGTTTGCCTTATTTAGGAAAATAGGGGGGAACACCCCCTAAAAGCCGTAGGATCTTAACGAAAATGACACCATCAGATTCAGCGTATCAGAGAACCCTACTGTAGAAGTTTTAAGCTCCTATCTACAAAAATATGGAATTTTGCATTTTTTGCCAGAAGACAAATCACGGGTGCGTGTTTATTTGTTTGTTTGTTTTTTTTTTTTTTTTTCCAGGGGTCATCGTATCGACCAAGTGGTCCTAGAATGTCGCAAGAGGGCTCATTCTAAAAGAAATGAAAAGTTCTAGTGCCCTTTTTAAGTGACCAAAAATTGGAGGGCATCTAGGCCCCCTCCCACGCTCATTTTTTTCCCAAAGTCAACGGATCAAAATTTTGAGATAGCCATTTTGTTTAACATAGTCGAAAATCATAATAACTATGTTTTTGGGGATGACTTACTCCCCCACAGTTCCTGGGGGAGGGGGTTGCAAGTTACAAACTTCAACCAGTGTTGACATATAATAATGGTTATTGGGAAGTGTACAGACGTTTTCAGGGGGATTTTTTTGGTTTTGGGGGTAGGGTTGAGAGAGGGGGCTATGTGGGAGGATCTTTCCTTAGAGAAATATGCCATGGGGGAAAAAAATTCAATGAAAAGGGCGCAGGACGAATCTGGTCACGTTAGAAAAAAACGTCAAATTAAGAGCTTAATATACAATGCTGGGTGTTCGGAGCCTCTCTATTATGGAGTATAATTTGAAAATAACACAACTATACGAGCGATAAAACATATATACCACAACCATAACTCAACTAACGAAAGAACTGCTAGAGATAACACAACTATAAAGCGAAAACAGGTGAAAACTAACGGGAAAATAAACAAACTAAGAGGTGGAAGGGGCCCAGAGAAAAAACATAATCCTTTTTCAACTTTGAGCCTAACTTCCGCAAAGGAGTAATAATGTCAGAAGCCCCAAAATACCGAATTATTTTCTTTTTAAACAGTTCGTGGTAAGGAACTGTAGTAAGGGGCGACCCGGCTCAATAGTAAACGAAACTCTAAAAACGGAATTTCGATGCTAAAAGATACATCAAAAGAATTGAATTTTTACGCTGATTCTAAATATATAAGTTTCAATTAATTTAGTCTTTGTCATCAAAAGTTACGAGCCTGAGAAAATTTGCCCTATTTTGGAAAAAAGGGGGAAACATCCCCTAAAAGTCATAGAATCTTAACGAAAATCACACCATCGCATTCGGTATATCAGAGAACTCTAGCAAAAATTTCAAGCTCCTATCTAAAAAATGTGGAATTTTGTATTTTTGCCAGAAGACAAATCACGGGTGCGTGTTTATTTGTTTGTTTGTTTTTTTTTTTGTTTTTTTTTTTTCCCAGAGGTCATCTTATCGACCAAGTGGTCCCTAGAATGTCGCGAGAGGGCTCATTCTAACGGAAATGAAAAGTTCTAGTGCCCTTTTTAAGTGACCAAAAAAAATTGGAGGGCAAAATAGGCCCCCTCCCATGCTCATTTTTTTTCCAAAAGTCAACAGGCATTACTATAAAAAAAAAACAATGAAAAAATAAACATGAAAACGTTTTTTTCAAATGAAAGTAAGGAATAGCATTGAAATTTAAAACGAAACAGAGATTATTATGCAAATGAGGGGTTCTAAAAATACTTTAGCATAAAGAGCGAGGTATTTAGGAGGAGATAAATACCTCGCTCTTTATGCTAGAATATTTTTAGTGATTTCAACTATTTATTCTACGGCCTTTTTTGATTCAGGGGTCATTCTTAAAGAATTGGGACAAAACTTACGATTTAGTGTAAAGAGCGAGGTATTAACGAGGGTACAAACCCCCTCGTACACATAATAAAAATATAAGAATATAAAAGTTTGTTACGTAAGTTAATTCTTAAGTTACGTATATTTTTTTACTAATAAAAACGTTCGTTTGAATATTAAAAGTTCTAGTAGCCTTTTTAAGTAACCGAAAAATTGGAGGGCAGCTAGGCCTCCTTCCCCATCCCTTATTTCTCAAAATTGTCTGATCAAAACTAAGAGAAAGCCATTTAGCCAAAAAAAAAAATAATATATTAATTTTCATTTCAACAAATTTATGTGCGGAGAGCCAAAATCAAACATGCATTAACTCAAAAACGTTCAGAAAATTAAATAAAAAAAAACTAGTTTTTTTTAACTGAAAGTAAGGAGCGACATTAAAACTTAAAAACGAACAGAAATTACTTCGTATATGAAATGGGTTGTCCCCTCCGCAGTCCCCACGCTCTTTACGCTAAAGTTTGTAATTGTTTTAAAAAGTAGAATTGTGGCAAAGAGTCAAACTTTAGCGTAAAGAGCGAGGGGACTGCGGAGGGGACAACCCATTTCATATACGGAGTAATTTCTGTTCGTTTTAAGTTTTAATGTCGCTCCTTACTTTCAGTTAAAAAAAACTAGTTTTTTTTTTTTATTTAATGTATTAGAAAGTGCGTTTTCGATTCCATTGCTTTATAATTCTGACGTCAAATTTCTTTTGGGTCAATCAAACACTGATAATTTTGCCTCCTTTCTACTAGCTCAAAATTGCCAATCAGGGTACCACCAGTGCGTCAGATAGAATTTAAACTTTTCAATCTTTGTACTTGATTAAAGTTTCACACAAGTTTCAAAAATCAATCAGGTCTCTTTTATTTCTCCAGGAATAAGAAAACAATTTGATTGGCTAACAAATATATCTCACAGATGAAAAAACAACTTTCATTTTTTTCTTTTTTCAGATGAAATGAACTTTCTTTTTCTGTTAGGTATGCATAATACATTTTTAGTCTTTTGTATAACAGCTTTTTATTAAGAAACCGGCCGGAGAAGCGAACTTAGAATCAGGCGCCCAAAAGCAAGCAGAATTAGACTTCTACAGAAAAATAGGTAAAAAGTTTAGCCTACAACAGGTCTTGGTAGATAAGCGGGTGGTAGATTTGGTAGATAGGCGTCCAAAACAAGCAGAATTAGACTTCTATCTGAAAATAGGCAAATAGTTTTACCCCACAATAAGTTTTGGTAGATAAGCGAGTGGTAGATAAGCGGGTGTTTGGCTTTGGTAGATAGGCACCCAAAGCAAGCAGAATTAGACTTCTACAGAAAATAGGCAAAAAAGTTTAGCCTACAACAGGTCTTGGTAGATAAGCGGGTGGAAGATTTGGTAGATAGGCGTCCCAAAACAAGCAGAATTAGACTTCTATCAGAAAATAGGCAAATAGTTTACCCCACAATAGGTTTTGGTAGATAAGCGAGTGGTAGATAAGCGGGTGTTGGATTTGGTAGATAGGCACCCAAAGCAAGCAGAATTAGACTTCTACAGAAAATAGGCAAAAAGCTTAGCCTACAACAGGTCTTGGTAGATAAGCGGGTGGTAGATTTGGTAGATAGGCGTCCAAAACAAGCAGAATTAGACTTCTATCAGAAAATAGGCAAATAGTTTACCCCACAATAAGTTTTAGTAGATAAGCGAGTGGTAGATAAGCGGGTGTTGGATTTGGTAGATAGGCACCCAAAGCAAGCAGAATTAGACTTCTATCAGAAAAATAGGCAAAACAGTTTTAGTTTATAACAAGTTTTGGTAGATAAGCGGGTACCTGCAGAATATAGGTGAATTCATGAAGTCGTTACTGACAGGGAAAATGGATGCTGTGCTCAAACACTTGCCACTTGCCACCTCCCAAGCTTTTTAAAGTTCCATCACAGCTTGCTGAGGCAAATAATGTTGAACTAGGATCAAGACAAACTGATAATATTGGAGCCCGATGACCCTCCAACGTAACGTCTCTGACTTCGTCCACGAAATGAAGCTGAAACAAAATTACACAATTCAAAAATGTTTAGGGTGTCTATATAAAATCAAGTTCATGTCAGTGCATCCTGTATGCATTGTTACACCAAGGAGGGGTGGGGG
>NC_088880.1:29764421-29838743 GCF_032884065.1 Artemia franciscana | reverse complement strand
TTTACGTAGTTAAAACCATATATATATATATATATATATATATATATATATATAAAATAAGTTGTCTGTCCGTTACGCTAGATTATATCTTCTATATATATAAAAGAAAACAAACTAGAATGTAAAAACTGGAAATTGCATAAATATTTCGAAATATTTTGACAATAGATAAAAGTAATTCGAAAAAGAAAAATGGTAAAAAACTAAAAAAAACTAAGAGAAAAAACTAAAAAAAAAAAATTAAAAATTAAAAAATTAAAAAAAGAAAAAACCTAAAAAGAAAAAACGTAAAAAAATAAAAAGATAAAAAACTAAAAAAAAAACTAAAAAAGCTAAAAACTAAAAAAAGAAAAAACTAAAAAAAAAACTGGGAATTGCACAAATATTTCAATATATTTTGACAATAGATTAAAGTAATTCGAAAACCTTAAAACAGATACCCCAAATTTGAGGTTTAATTTAAATTGTTGGAGCTTTAGCATGCTTGGCACGTAAAGATTTTTCCGAGTGTCAATGTTAGAATGAACATTGAGAAATTGAAGAAAACAATCAATAAAAAGAAGAAACTAAAAAAAGAAAAAACTAAAAAAGAAAAAAAACTAAAGAAGAAACTGTATCTATATATATAAAAATCTATCTTCTATATCTATATATATAAAAATAAGTTGTCTGTCCGTTACGCCAGATTATATCTTAAAAATATATAAAAATGAAACTAAACTGAAAAGCAAGCTGAAACTAAAAATGTAAAAACTGGTAATTGCATAAATATTTCTATATATTTTGACAATAGATTAAAGTAATTCGAAAACCTTATAACAGATGTTTATAATTTTGAGTTTTATTATAAATTGTCGAGTGTTTGCATGCTTGGTACGTAAAATTTTTTTCTAACATCAATGTTAGAATGAACACTGAAAAATTGAAAAACATTGAAAAAGGTAGAATGTTACCAAAAGCAAAACCAGGCTTGCGGTTCAAAGAGAAATGGCCAGATTAAGAATGTGCAATTTACGTCAACGAAGGCGTAAAAAAACTAAAAAAAAGGCAAAAACTACAAAAAAACTAAAACTAATAAAAAAATAAAAAAGCTAAGAAACTAAAAAACTAAAAAAACTAAAAAAAAGGTAAAAAACTAAAAAAACTAACTACAAAAAAAACTAAAAACTAATAAAAAAATAAAAAAGCTAAAAAACTAAAAAAACTAAAAAAAAGGCAAAAACTACAAAAAAAACTAAAAACTAATAAAAAAGCTAAAAAACTAAAAAAACTAAAAAAAAAGGCAAAAACTACAAAAAACTAAAAAAACTAAAAAAAGGTAAAAAACTAAAAAAACTAAAAACTAAAAAAACTAAAAAAAGGAAAAAAACTGAAAAATAAGCTAAAATAAAGGTAAAAACCAATAAAAAACTAAAAAAAACTGAAAAAACTAAAAAAAAGGCAAAAACTACAAAAAAAACTAAAAACTAATAAAAAAAAGTAAAAAAGCTGAAAAACTAAAAAAACTAAAAAACTAAAAAAAGGTAAAAAACTAAAAAAATAAAAAATAAAAAAAAAACTAAAAAAAGGAAAAAACTGAAAAATAAGCTAAAATAAAGGTAAAAACCAATAAAAAACTAAAAAGAAAAAAAGGAAAAAACTAAAAAAATTTTCATCTAAAAAACTAAAAAAACTAAAAAAGGTAAAAACTAAAAGAACTAAAAAAGAAAAAAATAAATGACGACACTCCAAGAGAAAGCGACCAGGACAAAAGGAATGTTCGATTAGCAATCAACAAAGCACCGGGACAAAGGGAGTATAAATGACGACCAGGACATAAGTAAAAAAAAAACTAACAAAACTAAAAAGAAGGTAAAAACTACAAAAAAACTAAAAAGAAAAAAAAACTAAAAACTAATAAAAAAACTAAAAAATCTAAATAAACTAAAAAAGAAAAAAAAAGGAAAAAAATAAAGGAGAAAAACAAAACTAAAAAACGAATGTATATACAGACCGGGACACCGGGATACAAATGACGACCGGGACACAGGGAATATAAATGACGACCGGGACACAGGGACACAACTACAACGGGGACACCGGGGGAAACAGGGGGATATAAATGACGACCGGGACACCGGGACAGGGAATGGTCGATTAGCAATCACCATCAACAAAGCTCAAGGGCAATCATTAGAATCATGAGGTATAGATCTGAATACAGATTGTTTTCCCATGGACCATTATATGTTGCATGTTCAAGAGTCGGTAAACCTGACAATCTATTTGGATCAGGTGACGTCACTTGAAAAAACTGGATCAGGTGACGTCAAAACTGAAAAATTAAAAAAAGGCAAAAACTACAAAAAAAAACTAAAAACTAATAAAAAAAATAAAAAAGCTAAAAAACTAAAAAACTAAAAAAAGGCAAAAACTACAAAAAAAAACTAAAAACTAATAAAAAAGCTAAAAAACTAAAAAAACTAAATAAAGGCAAAAACTACAAAAAAAACTAAAAACTAATAAAAAAAATAAAAAAGCTAGAAAACTAAAAAAACTAAAAAAACTAAAAAAAGGTAAAAAACTAAAAAAACTAACTACAAAAAAAACTAAAAACTAATAAAAAAAATAAAAAAGCTAAAAAACTGAAAAATAAGCTAAAATAAAGGTAAAAACCAATAAAAAACTAAAAAAAAACTGAAAAAACTAAAAAAAGGCAAAAACTACAAAAAAAACTAAAAACTACTAAAAAAATATAAAAAAGCTAAAAAACTAAAAAAACTAAAAAAACTAAAAAAAAGGTAAAAAACTAAAAAAACTAAAAACTAAAAAAAACTAAAAAAAGGAAAAAACTGAAAAATAAGCTAAAATAAAGGTAAAAACCAATAAAAAACTAAAAAGAAAAAAAGGAAAAAACTAAAAAAAATTTTCATCTAAAAAACTAAAAAAAAACTAAAAAAGGTAAAAACTAAAAGAACTAAAAAAGAAAAAAATAAATGACGACACTCAAAGAGAAAGCGACCAGGACAAAAGGAATGTTCGATTAGCAATCAACAAAGCACCGGGACACAGGGAGTATAAATGACGACCAGGACATAAGTAAAAAAAAACTAACAAAACTAAAAAGAAGGTAAAAACTACAAAAAAACTAAAAAGAAAAAAAACTAAAAACTAATAAAAAAACTACAAAATCTAAAAATCTAAATAAACTAAAAAAGAAAAAAAAAGGAAAAAAATAAAGGAGAAAAACAAAACTAAAAAACGAATGTATATACAGACCGGGACACCGGGATACAAATGACGACCGGGACACAGGGAATATAAATGACGACCGGGACACAGGGACACAACTACAACGGGGACACCGGGGGAAACAGGGGGATATAAATGACGACCGGGACACCGGGGCAGGGAATGGTCGATTAGCAATCACCATCAACAAAGCTCAAGGGCAATCATTAGAATCATGAGGTATAGATCTGAATACAGATTGTTTTCCCATGGACCATTATATGTTGCATGTTCAAGAGTCGGTAAACCTGACAATCTATTTATATGCAAAGACAATGGGACAGCAAAGAATGTTGTATATTCGCAAGTTTTACGTAGTTAAAACCATATATATATATATATATATATATATATATATATATATATATATATATATATATATATATATATATATATATATATATATATATATATATATATATATATATATATATATCTATCTATATTCACAGGTGGGACATAGGGACACAACTACAATGGCGCGTAACTATTATGGCGCGTAACGACTTACACGCGCGGGGGGGCTTGGGGGGGGGGCGCGAAGCGCCCCCACCAACTAGGTGTTGGGGTGGCGCTTCGCGCCACCCCATCGCTAGTATAATATAAATTAGCAATCAACAAAGCACCGAGACACAAATGACGACCGGGACACAGGGAGTATAAATGACGACCAGGACATAAGTAAAAAAAAAAAACTAAAAAAACTAAAAAAATGGTAAAAACTACAAAAAAACTAAAAACTAATAAAAAAACTAAAAAATCTAAAAATCTAAATAAACTAAAAAAGAAAAAAAGAAAAAAGGAAAAAAATAAAGGAGAAAAAAAAAACTAAAAAACGAATGTATATACAGACCGGGACACCAGGATACAAATGACGACCGGGACACAGGGAATATAAATGACGACCGGGACACAGGGACACAACTACAATGGGGACGCCGGGGGGCACAGGGGGATATAAATGACGACCGGGACACCGGGACACAAGGAATATAAATGACGCCCGGGACACTCAAAGAGAAATCACAGACTGGAACACCGGGACACAAATGACGACCGGGACACAGGGAATATAAATGACGACCGGGACACAGGGACATAACTACAAAGGGGACGCCGGGGTGCACAGGGGGATATATAAATGACGATGGCGACTCAGGGAATGGTCAATTAGCAATCACCATCAACAAAGCTCAAGGGCAATCATTAGAATCATGAGGTATAGATCTGAATACGGATTGTTTTCCCATGGACCATTATATGTTGCATGTTCAAGAGTCGGTAAACCTGAAAATCTATTTATATGCACAGACAATGGGACAGCAAAGAATGTTGTATATTCGCAAGTTTTACGTAGTTAAAAACATATATATATATATATATATATATATATATATATATATATATATATATATATATATATATATATATATATATATATATATATATATATATATATATATATATATATATATATATATATCTATATTCACAGGTGGGACATAGGGACACAACTACAATGGCGCGTAACTAATATGGCGCGTAACGACTTACGCGCGCGGGGGGGCTTGGGGGGGCGCGAAGCGCCCCCACCAACTAGTTGTTGGGGTGGCGCGAAGCGCCACCCCAACAGCTAGTATATATATATATATATATATATATATATATATATATATATATATATATATATATATATATATATATATATATATATATATATATATATATATTTAACTACGTATATATATATATATATATATATATATATATATATATATATATATATTTAACTACGTATATATATATATATTATATATATATATATATATATATATATATATATATATATATATATATATATATATATATATATATATATATATATATATATATATATATATATATATATATATATATTTAACTACGTAAAACTTGCGAATATACAACATTATTGGCTGTCCCATTGTCTGTGCATATAAATAGATTGTCAGGTTTACGGACTCTTGAACATGCAATATATAACTGACCATGGGAAAAACAATCTGTATTCAGATCTATACCTCATTATTCTAATGATTGCCCTTGAGCTTTGTTGATGGTGATTGCTAATCGAACATTCCCTGTGTCCCCGTCGTCATTTATATGTCCTGGTAGTCATTTGTGTCCCGGTGTCCCAGTCTGTAATTGCTCTTTTAGTGTCGCGGTCGTCATTTATATTCCCTGTGTCCCGGTGTCCCGGTCGTCACTTTTGTCTCGGTCGTCATTTGTGTTCCGGTGTTCCGGTCAGTAATTTCTCTTTGAGTGTCCCGGTCGTTATTTTATATTCCCTGTGTCCCGGTCGTCATTTGTGTCCCGGTGCTTTGTTGATGGTGATTGCTAATCGAACATTCCTTGTGTCCCGGTCGCTTTCTCTTTGAGTGTCCCGGTTGTCATATATATTCCCTATGTCCCGGTGTCCCGGTCGTCATTTGTGTCCTGATGTCCCGGTTTGCAATTTCGTCAGTCGACAAACATGACGTCAGTCGACACACAAACATGACGTCACTCGACACACAGACACACAGACAACTTATTTTTATATATATAGACTAGCTGTTGGTATAGACCTAGTTGTTGGGGGCGCTTCGCGCCCCACCAAGCCCCCCCGCGTGCGTAAGTCATTACGCGCCATATTAGTTACGCGCCATTGTAGTTGTGTCCCTGTGTACCACCTATGAATATAGATAGATTTATATATGTGTTTTGAATCACGTAAAACTTGCGAATATACAACATTCTTGGCTTTCCCATTGTCTGTGCATATACAAAGCCTTATGTACTATTTTTAGTTTTAGCACGTGTGGTACATTCACCAAAAGCAGGCGTAGAAAGAAGCATTCATATTGATTGGGGTGAACGGTGTAGAGTCTTCCTATCGTGGTATCTTTGAAGATGGTAGGTTGGCCGTCGACTGACTTACCCTGTTTTCGACGTTCAAATACTTTATTTTTAGTATTCCACGTGTAATACGAAGGCACTTCAGTATACAGTAGTTTTTTTGCAAAAGAATAATTTTTGCATAGCGAAAAGAAAGCAGTTAACTTTGTATCCGGTGGATTCAGGGCTCTTTGTTGCACGTTGGATTCTGAGAAATAAACACGTTGACCATTCTGTAAATGTACCGCTAAGTGAACAACAGCTGGACTAAGTTCATGCATCGGAAATGAAAGAATTCGCCAAACAGCTTCATTACTGCTTATGTATCTTCCAGCCTGATATTGTACGATTTCGTCGATATCTTTGATTTCGGACTGCAAGCCAAAAACTGCCATGTCACTGCCTTTGTTGATGTATTTATATATGTATTTAATTGCATTTACGGAGTTACAGTATTCAACGTTTATGTGTGCATTAAATGTTTTTGATAATAATGGGGAATATGGAACAACCCACTGGTTATCTACTTCGATGGTGGTACCGTTACGCTTCTTTATTATTGCTGTTTTACCGCCATCTTCAGTAGATTTTCTTCTATATTGTGGGTAACCATCATTGCCAATAATTGTGTTGGATACTAAAAGTCGAGGATATTGCTTTGTGCACCTTCCTTTGGCCATGCATGGTGAATTTTCGTTCAGTGCACCGCAATGTCCATGTATCATATTTTTTACAACAATATCATATAAGCCTTTATCGACATTTTCATCAGGTATTTCAGCGGAAATCACATCATCAATTTCTTTAGAAGTAATTTTATTATGTAACCAGATATATGTGCGTGTGGCAAACCTCGTTTTAGCCATTCCACTGAGTACATCCAGCATCACACTGACCCAAACACTTCAAGTTTTACTATGTAGTTTATCAGTGATTTCAACTTTTGCCGGAAGACACGGGCCGTAATGTCATGTCTATGAACCGCCGATTGTCCTTGAAGTAAAAGCTGCTGTATCTCGTCCCAAGATTGATTACATGTAAATGTAATAAATAAATCTGGACGACCATAGAGACGAACATACGCAATAGCATCTTGAGCCTATTCATGCATATGACTGGGACTGCCAGCATATGACGAAGGTAAAATCGTTAATCTTCCAACGTTTGTGGTATTACCGTCATTTACAACTGCATCTCGCAAAAGAATGTATTGTTCAGAGCATAGCTTTGTCTGATTCAGACGGATATATAGCAAACGTTCTGATTCAATTTTTGCATAAATATCGACGACATATTGGTGAAACAATTGACGGCATTTTAAAATATAATTGTCTTCATCCTGCCGAATCATTAGTCTACAGGAATAGTAATGCATTGCACTGCATTTCTTATTCATTTCTGTGTTAGTGGCTGGATTCATCAATTTAATATTAAAGTGATAGCCGTCGGCTCCATCCCATAAAATGATAGGATATTGTAGGGCATCGTAGCATCGATGAGTTTCAGCAATTCTTACCAACTGAGCGTTTCGCTTATGAAGAATAATATCTCGAGGTAAAAACTGATCATCGACCATAACGATTGCCACTTCGTCGATAGTTGGAGCATTGTATCTACGCACATGTTGGCCAGGAGGCGTTTTGACAGCGGAAATAACAATTTTATGCGTATCAGTAGGCATCAAATTGATGGCTATTTTGAACAGACGTACTAAATTATTATTTTCGTGGAAAAGATGTTGCAATTGGGAAACGATTGTCCTTTCAACGTTGGGAGAAATTTCGCAACGTGCATTCAATTCAGAATTTCTATCACTGATGAAGTATAATTGTAAAAATTTATGATTCTCGCCTGAGAATGGTAGAAGGGACCCTGCTCTATGGTAAATTTGCCCATTTACTTTGAAAGTAGGCATAAATTGATCTGGATTTTCGCTTTGGGCACCAAACGACGTCATTTGGAAACATGAGTTATATTTTCTGATTTTTAATAAAAAAACGCTTAGATTCTGACGTAGTTCCAGTAAGCAAAGTCTTCAATGGGTCTGGAGGTGCAGCCAGTTGAGGAAGTTTAACTTTTCCTGAGGCGCAACACATTCCCATTGTTTCACCGTTGAATTTCTAGGCCTTGCAATAGGGACAAATTTTAGACATAGTCCCAATTTGAACACATCTACTCAAGCTATAATCATCAACTGGGCTATACCTGAATGCCATGCGATAATTTTCACGTTGCTCTTGTGATTCCTCGGCACGCTTTCTTTTGGCATTATCTCTTGAAGCCGCAAGCCTGTTTTCACGTTGCTCTTGTGATTCCTCGACACGCCTTCTTTTTTCACTTTCTCTTTTAGCAGCAAGTCTGGTTTCGCGTTGCTCTGGTAGTTCCTCGACACGCCTTTGTTGACGTAAATTGCACATTCCTAATCTAGCATTATCTCTTGAAGCCGCAAGCCTTTTTTCACGTTGCTCTTGTGATTCCTCGACACGCCTTCTTTTTTTACTTTGTCTTTCAGCAGCAAGTCTGGTTTCGCGTTGCTCTGGTAGATCCTCGACACGCCTTCGTTGACGTAAATTGCACATTCCTAATCTGGCCCTTTCTCTTTGAACCGCAAGCCTGGTTTTGCTTTTTGGTAACATTCTATAACATTGACAGTTAAAAAAATCTTCACCTGCCAAGCTTGCTAAAGCTCAACAATTCATAATAAACCTAAAAATTTTAAGTATCTTTTTTAAGGTTTTCAAGTTACATTAATCTATTGTCAAAATATTTCGAAATATTTATGCAATTCCCAGTTTTTACATTTAAACCCTCAACACAAAAATACATACAACTTATTTTTATATATGTAGAAGATATAGTCTGGCGTAAAGATATAGTGTAAAAGACATAACACACAAACAACTCTACCTGGCCCCATCTAGTGGCACGCGGCAGGCATCTACATATGGATTCTCATATGTATATAAAACGGATATGTGGTAATTTTTAACTGCGTAAAACTTGTGGATATACAACATTCTTCGCTGTTCCATTGTCTGTGCATATAAATAGATTGTCCGGTTTACCGACTCTTGAGCATGCAACATATAATTGTCCATGGGAACAATCCGTGTTAAGATCTATCCCTCTAATGATTGCCCTTGGGCTTTGTTGATGGTGATTGCAAATACTAATCCGAATTGGGAATTGCAATCTTTTAAATTTGAAAAGACAGATCCGTTTGAATCATGGGAATGCAAGGAATAAGAACAGCCTCAGTCCTGTGGTGGCGCAGCGGGTTTGACCTTAGCTCGGTAATACGGGACCCAGAGATCGAATCATGCTGCAGGAATGCACCGCAGGGCCAACGCAGGGACCTTAGTAGTCAAGAAGCGTCGTTAATCTGATACAATATAAGAACAGCCTCACCCTCAGAAGGCCTTGTCAAGATTGTTGCCTCTATTACGTTTTCTCTGGTGTTTCCTTCTGGTGTGTCCTTTTTGGTACCATTGTAGGGTTAGTGGTACTTTCTCTTTGAGCCGCAAACATTTATTTTGAATAAGACGTCATACTGAATAAGACATCATATTGGATATGACACCATGCATTGAAATGAAAGCTTCCTTATATTGCAATGACGTCCTTTTGAATATGACGTAATATGTAAATTTTATATTTTTATTTTTATTTTCTTTATTTTTTTTATCTTTTATTTATTTTATTTTCTTTATTTCTTATTTCTTTTATTTCCTTTTTCCCTTTTTTTCATTTTTTCTTAGATTTTTCTTTTTTAAATTTTTTTAGATTTTTATCTATTTGATTTTTTTTAGTTTTTATTTTATTTTTTTTTATTTTTTATTTTTTTATTTTTTTGTTTTTCCTTTTTTTTGTTTTTTTTTAATAGATGGTAAATAGTTAAACAGACAAACAAACAGCATATTTTTATAGGAATAATACCGCGGTAACTGTTAATGCAGATTGTATTATTGAATACTTGATTAATATAGAGTGGTACAGAAAGTGGAAAAGAACTGAAACCTGTTTTTTTTGTTTTTTTTAATGATTGCCATTGGGCTGTGTTTTCTTTTTTTTCCTCTTTTATTTTTTCCTTTTTTAGTTTTTTGTTTTCTTTTTTAGTTTCTTCTTTTTCTTTAGTTTTTTCTTTTTATTTTTTTCTCTTTAGTTTTTTATAGTTTTTGACCTTTTTTGCTTTTTTTATTTTTTATTTTTTTTTAGTTTTCTTTTTTTTATTTCTTTCTTTTTTTAGTTTTTTCTTTTTAGTTTTTCCTTTTTTCATTTTTTTTTTGTTTTTTCTTTTTACTTTTTTTAGTTTTTGTCTTTTCTTTTTTCATTTTTGTTTAGTTTTTTTTTTAATTTTTAAAAAATTTTCTTTTTTTTATTTTTAGTTTTTAATTTTTAGTTTTTCCTTTTAATTTTTTTTGTTGTTTTAGTGTTTTTTCTTTTTGATTTTTTTTTCTTTTTCCTTTTTTGTTTTCTTACTTTTACCTTTTTTTTATTTTTTTTTAGTTTTTTTGTTTTTTCCTTAGTTTTTCTTTTTTAGTTTTTTTCTTTTTTCGTTTTTTTTGTTACTTTTTTTTTTAATTTAAAAAAATTACAGATTTTCATTCAATGGAATACATTACCGGTAAGTGACTTGAACTTGCATCCTTCGAATACGAAAGAGAGCATCAAAGCCAATGTACTGCGGTAACTACTAATGTAGATTGTATTATTGAATATGTGATTAATATAGAGTGAATGAGTGATAGAGAAAATGAAAAAGAACTGAAACCTGTTGTCCTTATTTTTGCAGATCATTTAACCGGATAAATAAAAAATATTCTATGATTTTTTTCTTTTTTCTTTTGTTTTTTTTGTGTTTTTTTTTTGAGTTTTTTTTCTTTTTCCTTTTTTATTTTTTTACTTTTACCTTTTTTTATTTTTTTAGTTTTTTCCTTAGTTTTTCTTTTTTTAGTTTGTTCTTTTTTCGTTTTTTTTAGTTACTTCTTTTTTTAACTAATAAAAATGGAATTATTACAGATTTTCATTCAATGGAATACATTACCGGAGAGTGACTTGAACTCGCATCCTTCGAATACGAAAAAGAATATCAAAGCCAATGTACTGCGGTAACTACTAATGTAGATTGTATTATTGAATATGTGATTAATATAGAGTGATAGAGAAAATGAAAAAGAACTGAAAACTGTTGTCCTTATTTCTGCAGATCATTTAACCGGACAAATAAAAAATATTCTATGATTTTTTCTTTTTTCTTTTGTTTTTTTGTTTTTCTGTTTTTCTATTTTTTCAGTTTTTTTTCTTTTTTTTTAGTTTCCTTTTTTTCTTTTTTTTCTTTTTTTTAGTTTTTTGTTTCCTTTTTCTTTTTTTCAAGTTTTTTCTTTTTTTTTAGTGTTTTTTTCAAGTTTTTTTTTTATTTTTTTTCCTTTTTTTATAGAAGATAGTGTAATAGACAGACAGTACATTTTTTATATATAGATACATTTTTGTGTATAGAGAGATGTAAGATAACTCTTAAGCTAAAGTGGGGAGCTTAAGAATTAAATAATGGATATTTTTGTAGAAGCTCTTAATCCTGACTACAGACAAGGATGCTATGCCGTAAAATCCAAATTATTTCTCTACATCCGACAGATCTAACTACCCCTCTCTCCGCAGCATTACTCAAAATAATATTCAGGAAAAGCGTTGCTGCACATCGTACATCAGGGAGACTCAGTGCAGCCGAAGTTCCTTTGCGTCAATTTTCCGAAGAATGGATGGAAGAGCTGTTCATTTTTTTTTGTCACGATGTCGTTTTTGACAATGTCACAATGTTACATTATCAGTGTCACAAGCAGTGCTTTCACTCTACCCGAATTATTAGAGATTTTCTTAAAAGAAAATCGAACCCATGGATGAAAATAAACGTCAAAGGAAATTAGCAATTTTTCTGATGATTTTTTTTTATTCAAAAAAATACTCAAAGTGTACCAAGCGACAAATGAGTCTAGTAAATTTGTAAGCATCTAAACCTATAATATACATTCAAAATTGCAAAAAAAATGTTTTGATAACAAAGCCACTAACCAGCTGAATGCAATGACCAATTTAGTTGTTGTCTTTAACCTGGAATAATGAAATCATTGATTAGTCTCTGATTTATAGAAGTGGAGCTAGCCTTTCAAATGCTGTTTCTCTATGGACATGGACCTGTTCAATATATTTTTATTTTAGATGGCATCATAATCAAACACTCATCAAAGGAAAATATCCTAATTATTATTTGGGTGGAGAGGCGTCCTGTAGGGGCGCAATGTGATTGACCGCTACTTGTTAATACTTGTCATGCAATTGAAAATCAGATGCAGCAGCCCACTGCAGGGATCGGCACTTGATCCTGGCGATGAAATTATGCCGAAGCTTCTCAATGGTAATCGAAACAAGAAAAAGGTCGTGTGGCGGGATTGATCTCTATGTAGTAATACTGGACCAGGAGTTCGATCTTAGATAAGATCATTGTATGTAAGGCGTCAATCTACCATAATCGCATCAATCTATGAATTATGATATCATATCCCTTGTCAAAAGATTGGTGTGTTATATCATCTTGTACATGAAGATGTAGTTTTTGTCCAAAGTAATACTTAAAAAAAACTGCTATTTGCAAGATCACGTAGATATAGCAATTTTCTTGCAAATGACTGTTTCAAAAGCTCTATAAGACGTCCTGTAGCCCTCTTAGCGATGAAGAAAAAGATCAGCTGAAAAAAGAGACACATGAGTTCTTCCTATGCAGAAAAGGCCCTTGTTATTTTAGGTGAGGGGTGGAGGTTGGGCTCAAAGTTTCTTGTATGGGGTTTTGGCAATGGTGATTCTAGTGGTGTTCTGTTCGTATTGATCGGACATCATTTTTGAGGGTATTCAGGCGATTTTTTTTAAATCCCACAAATTTAATTTTGCAACAATTTTTTACCATGATGAATAATCAAAATGATATTTACAACTCCTGAATCGTCCACAAATGGCAACTTTTCCTGACTAGACCGTTTTCTTTAAACTTGTTTTTAAGTTTTACAGACTATTTAAAAAAATAAATATTATCAATGAATTGAATTTGGTTTGCATTTCAATTTGCGTAAAGCAGGGTCATCAAAAGACACCGGAACTTGTTGGCCCAAACAGTTGAGTTCATCACCTCATATTATTCTTCTTGTTATTCAGCTATCTCTGGGGGGTTTGTATTTACGCTAATAGATTTTTTTGGTAGATATGACGGTAACTCCTTGTGTAAGGTCTGATTTTTATCCTTCAATGACTAGTCATATTGTATGGAATAAGTTGCCTGAACCAGATCAAAGCAGCCACTTTCAGGTTGTTCAAACAAATTGTTAAAAATTTGTTGGTTTCTTAGAAGCTAGTTTATTTATTTTTCTTATAAATTATTATTTTGTTGGAGTCTATTAAATCTGCTAAATTAATTTAGTCTATTCAGTTTATTTATTTTTTCCGTTCCATAGTTTATTTTATTTCTTTTCTTTTCTCCATTTGACTAGGGTTGTTTTCTTCCCCCTTCTTTACAGACCAATGAGGCTTTGGAGGGATAGTAAAATGTAATATTGTATGCTTATTTGAAGATGAATAAATCTTAACATAATCATTGTGTTGCTGAACCTGTCAAGCGCAAAGCAGGGTGCCAGAAAATTTCTCTCTAGGAGCAAACAAAGATGGGGGAAATAAGTTCTCATTCTAGTGCTAGTTCTGGGGATCAAATGCCACTTGCTGCTGATGGCGGGTGACTGATGGGTAACCCTTTTTGTTCTTTTGAGGGACGAACACTGCCTGTCCAGTTTGGTCTGACTCTTACGGTTGGTGGTTCCGAAATAGGGGAAAGTACTGGAAGCCTTGGTACTACCGAGGAAGATTCTTCTAAAAGGGACGAAAAAGATAAACAAATCTCTTTCTAAAAATAACACACCCAATGTGGCAACAATGCCCATTAGGCATTTTTTTGTGAGGGGCGTGGAGAGAGTGGACCTTGCTTGTCTGTCCATAATAATGATGATAACATTACTATTGTTTATTTAGATGAATGACTTCATCAACTATTTAATTATCCTGTTGAACATGGAATTATTGCAGATTTTGACGACATGGACAAGATATGGCTTTCAAAAATGAGCTTCAAGTTGACCAAGAAAAATACCCAGTTTTACTCACAGAAGGTCCTCTTAACCCAATAGTTAAAAACGAAAAAATGACGCAGATCATGGTTGAGAGTTTAGGGACTATATATATATATATATATATATATATATATATATATATATATATATAGACTAGCTGGGACCAGACGGCTTCACCACCTGGCCTCATCTAGTGGCACGCGGCAGGCTTCTACATATTGATTCTCATATGTATATACAACGGATATGTGCTAATTTTTAACTGCGTAAAACTTGTGGATATACAAGATTCTTCACTGTTCCATTCTCTGTGTATATAGATTGTCCGGTTTACCGATTCTTGAGCATGCAACGTATAATCGTCCATGGGAACAATCCGTATCAAGAGCACCCCGGCGTCCCCTTTGTAGTTATGTCCCTGTGTCCCGGTCGTCATTTATATTCCCTGTGTCCCGGTCGTCATTTGTGTCCCGGTGTTCCAGTCTGTGATTTCTCTTTGAGTGTCCCGGGCGTCATTTATATTCCTTGTGTCCCGGTGTCCCGGTCGTCATTTATATCCCCCTGTGCCCCCCGGCGTCCCCATTGTAGTTGTGTCCCTGTGTCCCGGTCGTCATTTATATTCCCTGTGTCCCGGTCGTCATTTGTATCCCGGTGTCCCGGTCTGTATATACATTCGTTTTTTAGTTTTGTTTTTCTCCTTTATTTTCTTCCTTTTTTCTTTTTTTTCTTTTTTAGTTTATTTAGATTTTTAGATTTTTTAGTTTTTTTATTAGTTTTTAGTTTTTTTGTAGTTTTTACCATTTTTTTAGTTTTTTTATTTTTTTTTTTACTTATGTCCTGGTCGTCATTTATACTCCCTGTGTCCCGGTCGTCATTTGTGTCTCGGTGCTTTGTTGATTGCTAATTTATATTATATTTATATTTATATTTTTTATATTTATTAATATTTTTTTAGTTTTCTTTTTCTCTTATTTTTCAGTTTTTTCCTTTTTTTAGTTTTTTCTTTTTTAGTTTTTAGTTTTTTTTTTGTTTTTTACCTTTTTTTAGTTTTTTTAGTTTTTTTAGTTTTTTAGCTTTTTTAGTTTTTTTATTAGTTTTTAGTTTTTTTTTAGTTTTTGCCTTTTTTTAGTTTTTTCAGTTTTTTTTTAGTTTTTAGTTTTTTACCTTTTTTTAGTTTTTTTTAGTTTTTTAGCTTTTTTAGTTTTTTTTCTTTTTAGTTTTTTTTGTAGTTTTTACCTTTTTTAGTTTTTTTTCTTCTTTTGTATTAGTGTGAAATAATTCAGACGTCATATGCGGACAAACACGACGTCACCCGACAGACAGACAGACAGACATAACCCACAAACAACTTATTTTTATATATATTTATTCATATTTTTTTAGTTTTCTTTTTCTCTTTTATTTTTCAGTTTTTTCCTTTTTTTTAGTTTTTTTCTTTTTTAGTTTTTATTTTTTTTTAGTTTTTTACCTTTTTTTAGTTTTTTTTAAGTTTTTTTAGTTTTTTAGCTTTTTTAGTTTTTTTATTAGTTTTTATTTTTTTTGTAGTTTTTGCCTTTTTTTATTTTTTTCAGTTTTTTTTTAGTTATTAGATTTTTACCTTTTTTTAGTTTTTTTTAGTTTTTTAGCTTTTTTAGTTTTTTTTTCTTTTTAGTTTTTTTTGTAGTTTTTACCTTTTTTAGTTTTTTTCTTCTTTTGTATTAGTGTGAAATAATTCAGACGTCATATACGAACAAACATGACGTCACCTGATCCACAGATCCACACACAGACAACTTATTTTTATATAGATAGATATATCTATATATATAAAAATAAGTTGTCTGTGTGTGGATCTGTGGATGGATCAGGTGACGTCATGTTTGTTCAAATATGACGTCTGAATTATTTCACACTAATACAAAAGAAGAAAAAAACTAAAAAAGGTAAAAACTACAAAAAAACTAAAAAGAAAAAAAACTAAAAAAGCTAAAAAACTAAAAAAAACTAAAAAAAGGTGAAAATCTAATAACTAAAAAAAAACTGAAAAAAATAAAAAAAGGCAAAAACTACAAAAAAAATAAAAACTAATAAAAAAACTAAAAAAGCTAAAAAACTAAAAAAACTAAAAAAAACTAAAAAAAGGTAAAAAACTAAAAAAAACTAAAAACTAAAAAAGAAAAAAACTAAAAAAGATTATATCTTAAATATATATAAAAATGAAACTAAACTGAAAAGCAAACTGAAACTAAAAATGTAGAAACTGGTAATTGCATAAATATTTCTATATATTTTGACAATAGATTAAAGTAATTCGAAAACCTTATAACAGATATTTATAATTTTGAGTTTTATTATAAATTGTCGAGTGTTTGCATGCTTGGTACGTAAAATTTTTTTCTAACATCAATGTTAGAATGACACGTAGAAATCTATTAATGTTTAAGTTTAAAATGACTGATGAACTTACAATGGCAAAAGCCGATGAAGATGCTCAAAGAGTCTATGCCAAAAAACTTGCTGCTGATAGAGAAAGTCAGAAAAGAAAGCGTGCCGAGGAATCAAAAGAACAGCAAGGAAACAGGCTTGAGGCTAAAGAACGCAAAACCGCGCAGTTAGATGAAGATCCACCTGGACAGCGAGAGTCAAAACATATCAAAACTGAAAATGATAGCGATGATGATTGGGTTTGGGATCTTGACTTGGATAAGGTCATCAATGCCTACCAGATTTTAGTTAAAAAAACAAAGGTTCGGCGATATGTATTTCATAGTGAAGCTGAAAAATAAAGAAGAAAAAGAAAACTGAAAAAAGAAAAAATGTAAAAACTAAAAAATACTAAAAAAAAAAAACACTCAAAGAGAAACTACAGACCGGGACACAAATGACGACCGGGACAGAGGGAATATAAATAACGACCGGGACACTCAAGGAGAATTTACAGACTGGGATACCGGGACACAAATGACGACCGGGACACAGGCAATATAAATGACGACCAGGACAACAATGACAACACCCGAGGAAGCTGTTCAAAACGAATGTATTCACGCCGAAGTAGCTGAGTTGGTAAAGCATTATGTTTCAGGTTCTATGTCCGAGAGGCTCCAGGTTTGAACCTTGGCTTTAGCATTAATACAAAAGAAGAAAAAAACTAAAAAGGTAAACACTACAAAAAAACTGAAAAGAAAAAATATATATATATATATTTATATCTTTTCCACAAAAATAATAATTTAGTGCTTCTGCTTAAAAACAGCAATCGAATTGATGCCTCCTGATACGCAACTATCAACAAAGTGGCAATCGTTGTGGTCGGTGATCAGTTCTTACCTCGAGATAATATTCTTTATAGGCGAAACAATCAGTTGACAAGAATTGCTTAAACTCATCGATGCTACGATGCCCTACAATATCCTGACGAATATATATGACGCCCGGGACACTCAAATAGAAATCACAGACTGGGACACCGGGATACAAATGACGACGGGGACACAGGGAATATAAATGACGACCCGGACACAGGGACACAACTACAACGGGGACGCCGGGGGCACAGGGAGATATATAAATGACGACGGCAACAAAGGAAATGGTCGATTAGCAATCACCATCAACAAAGCTCAAGGGCAATCAATAGAATCATGAGGTATAGATCTGAATACGGATTGTTTTCCCATGGACCATTAAGCGTTGCATCTTCAAGAGTCGGTAAACCTGACAATCTATTAAAAACTACAAAAAAAACTAAAAACTAATAAAAATAATAAAAAGGTAAAAAACTAAAAAAACTAAAAACTAAAAAAAAAACAAAAAAAAAGAAAAAAACTGAAAAATAAGCTAAAATAAAGGTAAAAACCAATAAAAAACTAAAAAAAAATGAAAAAAATAAAAAAAGGCAAAAACTAAAAAAAAAACTAAAAACTAATAAAAAAAGTAAAAAACTAAAAAAACTAAAAAAACTAAAAAAAGGTAAAAAACTAAAAAAAATAAAAAATAAAAAAAACTAAAAAAAAGGAAAAAACTGAAAAATAAGCTAAAATAAAGGTAAAAACCAATAAAAAACAAAAAAGAAAAAAAGGAAAAAACTAAAAAAAATTTTCATCTAAAAAACTAAAAAAACTAAAAAAGGTAAAAACTAAAAGAACTAAAAAAGAAAAAAATAAATGACGACACTCAAAGAGAAAGCGACCAGGACAAAAGGAATGTTCGATTAGCAATCAACAAAGCACCGGGACACAGGGAGTATAAATGACGACCAGGACATAAGTAAAAAAAAAAACTAACAAAACTAAAAAGAAGGTAAAAACTACAAAAAAAAAGAAAAAAAAACTAAAAACTAATAAAAAAAACAAAAAAATCTAAAAATCTAAATAAACTAAAAAAGAAAAAAAAAGGAAAAAAATAAAGGAGAAAAACAAAACTAAAAAACGAATGTATATACAGACCGGGACACCGGGATACAAATGACGACAGGGACACAGGGAATATAAATGACGACCGGGACACAGGGACACAACTACAACGGGGACACCGGGGGAAACAGGGGGATATAAATGACGACCGGGACACCGGGACAGGGAATGGTCGATTAGCAATCACCATCAACAAAGCTCAAGGGCAATCATTAGAATCATGAGGTATAGATCTGAATACAGATTGTTTTCCCATGGACCATTATATGTTGCATGTTCAAGAGTCGGTAAACCTGACAATCTATTTATATGCAAAGACAATGGGACAGCAAAGAATGTTGTATATTCGCAAGTTTTACGTAGTTAAAACCATATATATATATATATATATATATATATCTATATATATAAAAATAAGTTGTCTGTCCGTTACGCTAGATTATATCTTCTATATATATAAAAGAAAACAAACTAGAATGTAAAAACTGGAAATTGCATAAATATTTCGAAATATTTTGACAATAGATAAAAGTAATTCGAAAAAGAAAAATGGTAAAAAACTAAAAAAAAACTAAGAGAAAAAACTAAAAAAAAAAAATTAAAAATTAAAAAAATTAAAAAAAGAAAAAACCTAAAAAGAAAAAACGTAAAAAAATAAAAAAGATAAAAAACTAAAAAAAAAACTAAAAAAGCTAAAAACTAAAAAAAGAAAAAACTAAAAAAAAAACTGGGAATTGCACAAATATTTCAATATATTTTGACAATAGATTAAAGTAATTCGAAAACCTTAAAACAGATACCCCAAATTTGAGGTTTAATTTAAATTGTTGGAGCTTTAGCATGCTTGGCACGTAAAGATTTTTCCGAGTGTCAATGTTAGAATGAACATTGAGAAATTGAAGAAAACAAATCGATAAAAAGAAGAAACTAAAAAAAGAAAAAACTAAAAAAGAAAAAAAACTAAAGAAGAAACTGTATCTATATATATATAAATCTATCTTCTATATCTATCTATATATATAAAAATAAGTTGTCTGTCCGTTACGCCAGATTATATCTTAAAAATATATAAAAATGAAACTAAACTGAAAAGCAAACTGAAACTAAAAATGTAAAAACTGGTAATTGCATAAATATTTCTATATATTTTGACAATAGATTAAAGTAATTCGAAAACCTTATAACAGATGTTTATAATTTTGAGTTTTATTATAAATTGTCGAGTGTTTGCATGCTTGGTACGTAAAATTTTTTTCTAACATCAATGTTAGAATGAACACTGAAAAATTGAAAAACATTGAAAAAGGTAGAATGTTACCAAAAAGCAAAACCAGGCTTGCGGTTCAAAGAGAAATGGCCAGATTAAGAATGTGCAATTTACGTCAACGAAGGCGTAAAAAAACTAAAAAAAAGGCAAAAACTACAAAAAAAACTAAAAACTAATAAAAAAATAAAAAAGCTAAGAAACTAAAAAAACTAAAAAAACTAAAAAAAAGGTAAAAAACTAAAAAAACTAACTACAAAAAAAACTAAAAACTAATAAAAAAAATAAAAAAGCTAAAAAACTAAAAAAACTAAAAAAAGGCAAAAACTACAAAAAAAAACTAAAAACTAATAAAAAAGCTAAAAAACTAAAAAAACTAAAAAAAAAGGCAAAAACTACAAAAAACTAAAAAAACTAAAAAAAGGTAAAAAACTAAAAAAACTAAAAACTAAAAAAAACTAAAAAAAAGGAAAAAACTGAAAAATAAGCTAAAATAAAGGTAAAAACCAATAAAAAACTAAAAAAAACTGAAAAAACTAAAAAAAAGGCAAAAACTACAAAAAAAAACTAAAAACTAATAAAAAAAAGTAAAAAAGCTGAAAAACTAAAAAAACTAAAAAAACTAAAAAAAGGTAAAAAACTAAAAAAAATAAAAAATAAAAAAAAACTAAAAAAAGGAAAAAACTGAAAAATAAGCTAAAATAAAGGTAAAAACCAATAAAAAACTAAAAAGAAAAAAAGGAAAAAACTAAAAAAATTTTCATCTAAAAAACTAAAAAAACTAAAAAAGGTAAAAACTAAAAGAACTAAAAAAGAAAAAAATAAATGACGACACTCAAAGAGAAAGCGACCAGGACAAAAGGAATGTTCGATTAGCAATCAACAAAGCACCGGGACAAAGGGAGTATAAATGACGACCAGGACATAAGTAAAAAAAAAAACTAACAAAACTAAAAAGAAGGTAAAAACTACAAAAAAACTAAAAAGAAAAAAAAACTAAAAACTAATAAAAAAACTAAAAAATCTAAATAAACTAAAAAAGAAAAAAAAAGGAAAAAAATAAAGGAGAAAAACAAAACTAAAAAACGAATGTATATACAGACCGGGACACCGGGATACAAATGACGACCGGGACACAGGGAATATAAATGACGACCGGGACACAGGGACACAACTACAACGGGGACACCGGGGGAAACAGGGGGATATAAATGACGACCGGGACACCGGGACAGGGAATGGTCGATTAGCAATCACCATCAACAAAGCTCAAGGGCAATCATTAGAATCATGAGGTATAGATCTGAATACAGATTGTTTTCCCATGGACCATTATATGTTGCATGTTCAAGAGTCGGTAAACCTGACAATCTATTTGGATCAGGTGACGTCACTTGAAAAAACTGGATCAGGTGACGTCAAAACTGAAAAATTAAAAAAAGGCAAAAACTACAAAAAAAAACTAAAAACTAATAAAAAAAATAAAAAAGCTAAAAAACTAAAAAAACTAAAAAAAGGCAAAAACTACAAAAAAAAACTAAAAACTAATAAAAAAGCTAAAAAACTAAAAAAACTAAATAAAGGCAAAAACTACAAAAAAAACTAAAAACTAATAAAAAAAATAAAAAAGCTAGAAAACTAAAAAAACTAAAAAAACTAAAAAAAGGTAAAAAACTAAAAAAACTAACTACAAAAAAAACTAAAAACTAATAAAAAAAAATAAAAAAGCTAAAAAACTGAAAAATAAGCTAAAATAAAGGTAAAAACCAATAAAAAACTAAAAAGAAAAAAAGGAAAAAACTAAAAAAAATTTTCATCTAAAAAACTAAAAAAAAACTAAAAAAGGTAAAAACTAAAAGAACTAAAAAAGAAAAAAATAAATGACGACACTCAAAGAGAAAGCGACCAGGACAAAAGGAATGTTCGATTAGCAATCAACAAAGCACCGGGACACAGGGAGTATAAATGACGACCAGGACATAAGTAAAAAAAAAACTAACAAAACTAAAAAGAAGGTAAAAACTACAAAAAAACTAAAAAGAAAAAAACTAAAAACTAATAAAAAAACTACAAAATCTAAAAATCTAAATAAACTAAAAAAGAAAAAAAAAGGAAAAAAATAAAGGAGAAAAACAAAACTAAAAAACGAATGTATATACAGACCGGGACACCGGGATACAAATGACGACCGGGACACAGGGAATATAAATGACGACCGGGACACAGGGACACAACTACAACGGGGACACCGGGGGAAACAGGGGGATATAAATGACGACCGGGACACCGGGGCAGGGAATGGTCGATTAGCAATCACCATCAACAAAGCTCAAGGGCAATCATTAGAATCATGAGGTATAGATCTGAATACAGATTGTTTTCCCATGGACCATTATATGTTGCATGTTCAAGAGTCGGTAAACCTGACAATCTATTTATATGCAAAGACAATGGGACAGCAAAGAATGTTGTATATTCGCAAGTTTTACGTAGTTAAAACCATATATATATATATATATATATATATATATATATATATATATATATATATATATATATATATATATATATATATATATATATATATATATATATATATATATATATCTATCTATCTATATTCACTGGTGGGACATAGGGACACAACTACAATGGCGCGTAACTATTATGGCGCGTAACGACTTACGCGCGCGGGGGGGCTTGGGGGGGGGCGCGAAGCGCCCCCACCAACTAGGTGTTGGGGTGGCGCTTCGCGCCACCCAATCGCTAGTATAATATAAATTAGCAATCAACAAAGCACCGAGACACAAATGACGACCGGGACACAGGGAGTATAAATGACGACCAGGACATAAGTAAAAAAAAAAAACTAAAAAAACTTAAAAAATGGTAAAAACTACAAAAAAACTAAAAACTAATAAAAAAACTAAAAAATCTAAAAATCTAAATAAACTAAAAAAGAAAAAAAAGAAAAAAGGAAAAAAATAAAGGAGAAAAACAAAACTAAAAAACGAATGTACATACAGACCGGGACACCGGGATACAAATGACGACCGGGACACAGGGATATAAATGACGACCGGGACACAGGGACACAACTACAATGGGGACGCCGGGGGGCACAGGGGGATATAAATGACGACCGGGACACCGGGACACAAGGAATATAAATGACGCCCGGGACACTCAAAGAGAAATCACAGACTGGAACACCGGGACACAAATGACGACCGGGACACAGGGAATATAAATGACGACCGGGACACAGGGACATAACTACAAAGGGGACGCCGGGGTGCACAGGGGGATATATAAATGACGATGGCGACTCAGGGAATGGTCGATTAGCAATCACCATCAACAAAGCTCAAGGGCAATCATTAGAATCATGAGGTATAGATCTGAATACGGATTGTTTTCCCATGGACCATTATATGTTGCATGTTCAAGAGTCGGTAAACCTGACAATCTATTTATATGCACAGACAATGGGACAGCAAAGAATGTTGTATATTCGCAAGTTTTACGTAGTTAAAAACATATATATATATATATATATATATATATATATATATATATATATATATATATATATATATATATATATATATATATATATATATATATATATATATCTATATTCACAGGTGGGACATAGGGACACAACTACAATGGCGCGTAACTAATATGGCGCGTAACGACTTACGCGCGCGGGGGGGCTTGGGGGGTGGGTGCGAAGCGCCCCCACCAATTAGGTGTTGGGATGGCGCAAAGCGCCACCCCAACAGCTAGTATATATATATATATATATATATATATATATATATATATATATATATATATGTTTTTAACTACATAAAACTTGCGAATATACAACATTCTTCACTGTCCCATTGTCTGTGCATTTAAATAGATTGTCAGGTTTACCGACTCTTGAACATGCAACATATAATTGTCCATGGGAAAAACAATCCGTATTCAGATCTATACCTTATTATTCTAATGTTAGCCCTTGAGCTTTGTTGATGGTGATTGCTAATCGAAAATTCCCTGTGTCCCCGTCGTCATTTATATATCCCCCTGTGCCCCCCAGCGTCCCCGTTGTAGTTGTGTCCCTGTGTCCCGGTCGTCATTTACATTCCCTGTGTCCTGGTCTTCATTTGTGTCCTGGTTTCCCACTCTGTAATTTCTCTTTGAGTGTCCCGGTTGTCTTTTATATTCCTTGTGTCCCGGTGTCCCGGTCGTCGTTTGTGTCCCGGTGTCCCGGTCTGTAATTTCTTTTTGACTGTCCCGGTCTGTCATTTCTCTTTGAGTGTCCAGGTCGTCATTTATATTCCCTGTGTCCTGGTCGTCATTTGTGTCCCGGTGTCCCGGTCTGTAGTGTCATCTTATAAAAACGTCATATACAAAGCCTTATATATACTTATAATGACGTCATATGCAAACCCACAAACAAACAAACATACAACTTATTTTTATATATATGGATATAGCTTCTTTTTTAGTTTTCTTTTTTTTTTAGTTTTGCAGCTGTTTTAGTTTTCTTAGCTTTTTTTCTTTTTAGGTTTTTACGTTTTTATTTTTTTCCATTCTTTTAAGTTTTCTTCTTTTTAGGTTTTTTCTATTTTTAGCTTTTTTTCGCACCATGTTAGTTACGCGCCACTCTAGTTGTGTCCCTGTGTCCCAACTGTGAATATAGATAGATGTATATATGTTTTTAACTACGTAAAACTTGCGAATATACAACATTCTTCGCTGTCCCATTGTCTGTGCATATAAATATATTGTCAGGTTTACCGACTCTTGAACATGCAACATATAATTGTCCATGGGTAAAACAATCCGTATTCAGATCTATACCTTATTATTCTAATGATAGCCCTTGAGCTTTGTTGATGGTGATTGCTAATCGAACATTCCTTGTGTCTCGGTCGTCATTTATATACCCCCCTGCTATTTATATATATATACTAGCTGTTGGGGTGGCGCTTCGCGCCACCCCAACACCTAGTTGGTGGGGCGCTTCGCGCCCCCCCAAGCCACCCTGCGCGCGTAATTCGTTACGCGCCATATTAGTTATGCGCCATTGTAGTTGTGTCCCTGTGTCCCACCTGTGAATATAGATAGATTTATATATGTGTTTCAAACTACGCAAAAATTGCGAATAAACAACATTCTTGGCTTTCCCATTGTCTGTGCATATGCAAAGCCGTATGTACTAATAATGACGTCATATACAAACGCTCTTTTTACAAACAAACAAACATGCATCCATATAACTCGTTTTTATATAGATAGATACAATACAAATTAACTGCGTAAAACTTGCGAATAAACAACATTCTTCGTTGTCCAATTGTCGCTGCATATAAATACATTGTCAGGTTTACCGACCCTCGAACATGCAACGTACAATTGTCCATGGGAAAAACAATCAGGATTAAGATCTATACCACATTTTTCTAATGATTGACCTTGAGCTTTGTTAATGGTGATTGCAAATACTAATCGAATTGGGAATTGCAATCTTTTAAATTGAAAAAGCAGATCCGTTGGAATCATGGGAATGCGAGGAATAAGAACAGCCTCACCCTCATAAGGCCCTGTCAAGATTGTGGCCTCTATTAGGTTTTCCATTGTTTTTTTTTACGGCAGGTCGCGTGCCATTGCAAAGCTTTGGTGGGTTGATATTTCTTAAAAGTATTATTGGTACGCCTATTTTTAGTTGTAGCACGTGTGGTGGAAACCCTGAAGGATCTATGGAATTTAAAAATTCAGACGGATAATTAACCGCTTCATTTGGTTCCAAAACTGTGTCGACTGACTTGTAAAGGACTGCCTGGTCTCGAATCTTTTTCTAAACAATATTGTTGATTTCGTGGACGTCTATATTTTTGGGTGCGAGAATCGCTCTTTCACTTAGCCATTTATTATTTTTATAATTTTTTAGAATATTCAGAAATACTTTTTCAATCAATTCATTTTTGGACGTCACTAAATTACAGAAATCAGCAGGTAGTTGTATATGTCCTGAAATTGAGTCTACTGTTTGACCAGAGTCATCGTTTTGCAATCGAACACGCATATTTGTAGTTAATTTTAATATTGTTACGTGTGCCTATAAATTAGATTTTTTTAGGCAAGCATTCATTTCGTCTGCAGGAGTTAAACTACGTAAAAATTGCGAATATACAACATTCTTGGCTTTCCCATTGTCTCTGCATATACAAAGCCGTATGTACTAATAATAACATCATATGCAAACGCTCTTTTCACAAACAAACAAACATGCATACATACAACTCGTTTTTATATAGATAGATAGATAGATAGATAGATAAAATACAAAATAACTGCGTAAAACTTGCGAATATACAACATTCTTCGCTGTCCAATTGTCGCTGCATATAAATAGATTGTCAGGTTTACCGACCCTCGAACATGCAACGTACAATTGTCAATGGGAAAAACAATCAGTATTAAGATCTATACCACATTTTTCTAATGATTGACCTTGAGCTTTGTTAATGGTGATTGCAAATGCTAATCGTATTGGGAATTGCAATCTTTTAAATTGAAAAGGCAGATCCGTTGGAATCTTGGGAATGCGAGGAATATGAACAGCCTCACCCTTAAAAGGCCCTGTCAAAATTGTGGCCTCTATTAGGTTTTCCATTGTTTTTTTTACGGCAGGTCGAGTGCCATAGCAAAGCTTTGGTGGGTTTATATTTCTTAAAAGTATTATTGGTAGGCCTATTTTTAGTTGTAGCACGTGTGGTGGAAACCCTGAGAATAATATCTCGAGTAAAAACTGATCACCGACCATTACGATGGCCACTTCGTCGATAGTTGGAGCATTGTATCTACGCACATGTTGGCCAGGAGGCGTTTTGTCAGAGGAAATAACAATTTTATGCGTATAAGTAGGCATCAAATCGATGGCTGTTTTGAACAGACGCACTAAATTATTATTTTCGTGGAAAAGATGTTGTAATTGGGAAACGATTGTCCTTTCAATGTTGGGAGAAATTTCGCAACGTGCATTCAATTCAGAATTTCTATCACTGATGAAGTACAATTGTAAAAATTTATGATTCTCGCCTGAGAATGGTAGAAGAGACCCTGCTCTATGATAAATTTGCCCTTTTACTTTGAAAGTAGACATAAATTGATCTGGATTTTCAATTTGGGCTTCAAACGACGTCATTTGGAAACATGAGTTGTATTTTCTGATTCATTTACATTCCTTATGTCCCGGTCGTCATTTATATCCCCCTGTTTTATATCCCGCTTATTTTTCAGTTTTTTCCTTTTTTTAGTTTTTTTTTACTGTTTTAGTTCTTTTAGTTTTTACGTTTTTTAGTTTTTTTAGTTTTTTAGATGAATTTTTTTTTTAGTTTTTTACCTTTTTTTCGTTTTAGTTTTTATTGGTTTTTACCTTTTTTTTAGCTTTTTATCTTTTTTTTTTTTTTTTTTTTAATTTATTAGTATTCTTTTTCTCTTCTATTTTTCATTTTTCCTTTTTTTTTAGTTTTTTTTTAGTTTTTAGTTTTTTAAGTTTTTTCCTTTTTTTAGTTTCTTTAGTTTTTTTAGTTTTTTGGCTTTTTTATTTTTTTATTAGTTTTTAGTTTTTTTTGTTGTTTTTGCCTTTTTTTAGTTTTTTTAGTTTTTTCAGTTTTTTTTTTTAGGTTTTAGTTTTTTACCTTTTTTAGCCTAACCAGGATTTGAACCTGGGACCTTCATTCTCCGTTCTGACACCCTCTCTCACCGAGTGACTACTCCAGCATGTTCATTTTGGTGTTTTAAATGGTATATTATTAACCAAATTAATGTGTTTTACAATATACTAAGCATCGTCATAACAAAAATGACGGCAACTAATTTCATGACGTCAGCCGAAACATGACGTCACCTGATCCACAGATCCACAGACCCACAGACAGACAGACAACTTATTTTTATATATATAGATAGATACAGTTTCTTCTTTATTTTTTTGTCTTTTTTAGTTTTTACTTCTTTTAGTTTCTTCTTTTTATTGATTTGTTTTCTTCAATTTGTCAATGTTCATTCTAACATTGACACTTGGAAAAATCTTTACGCGCCAAGCATACTACAGCTCCAACAATTTATATTAAACCTCAAAATTTGGGGTATCTGTTTTAAGGTTTTCCAATTACTTTAATCTATTGTCAAAATATATTGAAATATTTGTGCAATTCCCAGTTTTTTTTAGTTTTTTCTTTTTTTTAGTTTTTTAGCTTTTTTTAGTTTTTTTTTTAGTTTTTTATCTTTTTTATTTTTTTACGTTTTTTCTTTTTAGGTTTTTTCTTTTTTTTAATTTTTTTAATTTTTAATTTTTTTTTAGTTTTTTCTTTTTAGTTTTTTTTTAGTTTTTTACCATTTTTCTTTTTTCGAATTACTTTAATCTATTGTCAAAATATGTCGAAATATTTATGCAATTTCCAGTTTTTACATTCTAGTTTGTTTTCTTTTATATATATAGAAGATATAATCTGGCGTAACGGACAGACAACTTATTTTTATATATATAGATATATATATATATATATATATATATATATATATATATATATATATATATATATCTATCTATATATATAAAAATAAGTTGTCTGTCTGTGGATGGATGGATGGATCAGGTGACGTCACCTGAAAAAACTGGATCAGGTGACGTCAAAACTGAAAAAACTAAAAAAAGGCAAAAACTACAAAAAAAACTAAAAACTAATAAAAAAAATAAAAAAGCTAAAAAACTAAAAAAACTATAAAGGTAAAAACCAATAAAAAACTAAAAAAAAACTGAAAAAACTAAAAAAAGGCAAAAACTACAAAAAAAAACTAAAAACTAATAAAAAAAGTAAAAAAGCTAAAAAACTAAAAAAACTAAAAAAACTAAAAAAAGGTAAAAAACTAAAAAAAATAAAAAATAAAAAAAAACTAAAAAAAAGGAAAAAACTGAAAAATAAGCTAAAATAAAGGTAAAAACCAATAAAAAACTAAAAAAAAAAGGAAAAAACTAATAAATGACGACACTCAAAGAGAAAGCGACCAGGACAAAAGGAATGTTCGATTAGCAATCAACAAAGCACCGGGACACAGGGAGTATAAATGACGACCAGGACATAAGTAAAAAAAAAAAACTATCTATATATATAAAAATAAGTTGTCTGTGGATCTGTGGATCGTGGATCAGGTGACGTCACCTGAAAAAACTGGATCAGGTGACGTCAAAACTGAAAAAACTAAAAAAAGGCAAAAACTGCAAAAAAAACTAAAAACTAATAAAAAAAATAAAAAAGCTAAAAAACTAAAAAAACTAAAAAAAGGCAAAAAAAACTAAAAACTAATAAAAAAGCTAAAAAACTAAAAAAAACTAAAAAAAAGGCAAAAACTACAAAAAAACTAAAAACTAATAAAAAAAATAAAAAAGCTAAAAAACTAAAAAAACTAAAAAAACTAAAAAAAGGTAAAAAACTAAAAAAACTAAAAACTAAAAAAAACTAAAAAAGGTAAAAACTAAAAGAACTAAAAAAGAAAAAAATAAATGACGACACTCAAAGAGAAAGCGACCAGGACAAAAGGAATGTTCGATTAGCAATCAACAAAGCACCGGGACACAGGGAGTATAAATGACGACCAGGACACAAGTAAAAAAAAAATTAACAAAACTAAAAAGAAGGTAAAAACTACAAAAAAACTAAAAAGAAAAAAAAACTAAAAACTAATAAAAAAACTAAAAAATCTAAAAATCTAAATAAACTAAAAAAGAAAAAAAAAGGAAAAAAATAAAGGAGAAAAACAAAACTAAAAAACGAATGTATATACAGACCGGTACACCGGGATACAAATGACGACCGGGACACAGGGAATATAAATGACGACCGGGACACAGGGACACAACTACAACGGGGACACCGGGGGAAACAGGGGGATATAAATGACGACCGGGACAAAAAAACTAAAAAGAAAAAAAAACTAAAAACTAATAAAAAAACTAAAAAATCTAAAAATCTAAATAAGCTAAAAAAGAAAAAAAAAGGAAAAAAATAAAGGAGAAAAACAAAACTAAAAAACGAATGTATATACAGACCGGGACACCGGGATACAAATGACGACCGGGACCCGGGACACAGGGAATATAAATGACGACCGGGACACAGGGACACAACTACAACGGGGACACCGGGGGAAAAAAAACTAAAAAAAGGCAAAAACTGCAAAAAAAACTAAAAACTAATAAAAAAAATAAAAAAGCTAAAAAACTAAAAAAACTAAAAAAAGGCAAAAAAAACTAAAAACTAATAAAAAAGCTAAAAAACTAAAAAAACTAAAAAAAAGGCAAAAACTACAAAAAAACTAAAAACTAATAAAAAAAATAAAAAAGCTAAAAAACTAAAAAAACTAAAAAAACTAAAAAAAGGTAAAAAACTAAAAAAACTAAAAACTAAAAAAAACTAAAAAAGGTAAAAACTAAAAGAACTAAAAAAGAAAAAAATAAATGACGACACTCAAAGAGAAAGCGACCAGGACAAAAGGAATGTTCGATTAGCAATCAACAAAGCACCGGGACACAGGGAGTATAAATGACGACCAGGACACAAGTAAAAAAAAATTTAACAAAACTAAAAAGAAGGTAAAAACTACAAAAAAACTAAAAAGAAAAAAAAACTAAAAACTAATAAAAAAACTAAAAAATCTAAAAATCTAAATAAACTAAAAAAGAAAAAAAAAGGAAAAAAATAAAGGAGAAAAACAAAACTAAAAAACGAATGTATATACAGACCGGTACACCGGGATACAAATGACGACCGGGACACAGGGAATATAAATGACGACCGGGACACAGGGACACAACTACAACGGGGACACCGGGGGAAACAGGGGGATATAAATGACGACCGGGACAAAAAAACTAAAAAGAAAAAAAAACTAAAAACTAATAAAAAAACTAAAAAATCTAAAAATCTAAATAAGCTAAAAAAGAAAAAAAAAAGGAAAAAAATAAAGGAGAAAAACAAAACTAAAAAACGAATGTATATACAGACCGGGACACCGGGATACAAATGACGACCGGGACCCGGGACACAGGGAATATAAATGACGACCGGGACACAGGGACACAACTACAACGGGGACACCGGGGGAAACAGGGGGATGTAAATGACGACCGGGACACCGGGACAGGGAATGGTCGATTAGCAATCACCATCAACAAAGCTCAAGGGCAATCATTAGAATCATGAGGTATAGATCTGAATACAGATTGTTTTCCCATGGACCATTATATGTTGCATGTTCAAGAGTCGGTAAACCTGACAATCTATTTATATGCAAAGACAATGGGACAGCAAAGAATGTTGTATATTCGCAAGTTTTACGTAGTTAAAACCATATATATATATCTATCTATATTCACAGGTGGGACATAGGGACACAAATACAATGGCGCGTAACGACTTACGCGCGCGGGGGGGCTTGGGGGGGGCGCGAAGCGCCCCCACCAACTAGGTGTTGGGGTGGCGTGAAGCGCCACCCCAACAGCTAGTATATATATATATATATATATATATATATATATCTATATATATAAAAATAAGTTGTCTGTCTGTGTGTCTGTCTGTGGATCAGGTGACGTCATGTTTCTGTGTTGACTGACGTCATGAAGTTAGTTGTCGTCATTTTTGCTATGACGGTGACGTCATTAATGGTATTTAAGACATGCGTTCACGGAAAAATGTTTAATTGTAAAATGACTGAAGAACCTACAATGGCGACAGCCGAGGAAGCTGCTCAAAGAGTCTATGCCAAAAAACTTGCTGCTGATAGAGAAAGTAAGAAAAGAAAGCGTGCCGAGGAATCACAAGAACAGCAAGAAAACAGGCTTGCAGCTGATAGAGAAAGTAAGAAAAGAAAGCGTGCCGAGGAATCACAAGAACAGCAAGAAAACAGGCTTGCGGCTAAAGAACGCAAAACCGCGCAGTTAGATGAAAATCCACCTGGAAAGCGAGAGTCAAAACATATCAAAACTGAAAATGATAGCGATGATGATTGGGTTTGGGATTTTGACTTGGATAAGGTCATCAATGCCTACCAGATTTAAGTTAAAAAATAAAGGTTCGGCGATATGTAGTTCATAGTGACGCTGAAAAATAAAGAAGAAAAAAAACTGAAAAAATGTAAAAAACTAAAAAAAACTAAAAAGAAAAAACACTCAAAGATAAATTACAGACCGGGACACAAATGACGACCGACACAGAGGGAATATAAATGACGTCCGGGAACCTCAAAGAAAAATTACAGACTGGGACACCCAGACACAAATCACGACCGGGAATATAAATGACGACCGGGACGCAGGGACACAACTACAACGGGGACGCCGGGGGCACATGCGGGATATATAATTGACGACTGAGACACAGGGATTGTTTGAATAGAAATTACAGACCGGGACATCGGGACACAAATGACGACCGGGACACTGGGACACAGGGAATATAAATGACGACCGGGACACAGGGAATATAAATGCTATTTATATGCACAGACAATGGGACAGCGAAGAATGTTGTATATTCGCATGTTTTACGTAGTTAAAAATATATATTTATATCTATCTCTATTCACAGGTGGGACACAGGGACACAGCTACAATGGCGCGTAACTAATATGGCGCGTAACGACTTACGCGTGCGGGGGGGCTTGGGGGGGCGCGAAGCGCCACCCCAACAGCTAGTATATATATATATATATATATATATATATATATATATATATATATATATATATATATATATATATATATATATATATATATATATCTATCTATATAAAAATAAGTTGTCTGTCTGTCTGTGGATCAGTTGTCGTCATTTTTCTGTGTCGGCTGACGTCATGAAATTAGTTGTCGTCATTTTTGCTATGACGGTGACGTCATTAAAGATATTTAAGACATATATGTTCACGTAGAAATCTATTAATGTTTAAGTTTAAAATGACTGATGAACTTACAATGGCAAAAGCCGATGAAGATGCTCAAAGAGTCTATGCCAAAAAACTTGCTGCTGATAGAGAAAGTCAGAAAAGAAAGCGTGCCGAGGAATCAAATGAACAGCAAGGAAACAGGCTTGAGGCTAAAGAACGCAAAACCGCGCAGTTAAATGAAGATCCACCTGGACAGCGAGAGTCAAAACATATCAAAACTGAAAATGATAGCGATAATGATTGGGTTTGGGATTTTGACTCGGATAAGGTCATCAATGCCTACCAGATTTTAGTTAAAAAAACAAAGGTTCGGCGATATGTATTTCATAGTGAAGCTGAAAAATAAAAAAGAAAAAAAAACCTGAAAAAAGAAAAAAATGTAAAAAACTAAAAAATACTAAAAAGAAAAAACACTCAAAGAGAAATTACAGACTGGGACACAAATGACGACCAGGACAGAGGGAATATAAATAACGACCGGGACACTCAAAGAGAAATTACAGACTGGGATATCGGGACACAAATGACGGCCGGGACACAGGGAATATAAATGACGACCAGGACACAGGTATTTAAGAATATCGTTCAAAGACAAATTTTTAATTGTAAGAAGACCGTTGAAAGAGAAATTTCTAATTGTAAAATGACTGAAGAACCTACAATGGCAACGGCACCACCATCGAAGTAGATAACCAGTGGGTTGTTCCATATTCCCCATTAGTGCGAAACGTCAACCCCAAGTCAAATTCGTGCATTGTTTGGCATCATTTTAACAACTTGCTCTCCATCAGCTCCTACAGAGTTATGGGAAAAATATAAGTCAAAAATGTCCGAAGATATACTCCATCAAAAATAGTTAGAGACGTCAGATATGACTTTTGATTTTACATCAGAAATTTATAACTACACTTTAGTTATTATAGAAGATTTGTGCGTACGTATGGCAAACAAACCTCTTCAGGATTTGGGAATGCCTTCACCTAACCGTATCGCTGCTGTTTCGACATGTGTAGAATTGGATCGTGAAAAAAGTTACAGTACGAATGATCTATTGTCGTATGTACAAAATAACATTTCCAAGTTAACGTCGGAACAAAAAGACATTTATGATACGATAGACTCAATTTCAGGACGTATACAACTACCTGCTGATTTCTGTAATTTAGTGACGTCCAAAAATTAATTGATTGAAAAAGTATTTCCGAATATTCTAAAAAATTATAAAAATAATAAATGGCTAAGTGAAAGAGCGATTCTCGCATCCAAAAATATAGACGTCAACGAAATCAACAATATGGTTTTGACCAAGATTCGAGACCAGGCAGTCCTTTACAAGTCAGTCGACACAGTTTTGGAACCAAATGAAGCGGTTAATTATCCATCTGAATTTTTAAATTCCATAGATCTTTCAGGGTTTCCACCACACGTGCTACAACTAAAAATAGGCGTACCAATAATACTTTTAAGAAATATCAACCCACCAAAGCTTTGCAATGGCACGCGACTTGCCGTAAAAAAAACAATGGAAAACCTAATAGAGGCCACAATCTTGACAGGGCCTTTTGAGGGTGAGGCTGTTCTTATTCCTCGCATTCCCATGATTCCAACGGATCTGCCTTTTCAATTTAAAAGATTGCAATTCCCAATTCGATTAGCATTTGCAATCACCATTACCAAAGCTCAAGATCAATCATTAGGCAAATGTGGTATAGATCTTAATACTGATTGTTTTTCCCATGGACAATTGTGCGTTGCATGTTCGAGGGTCGGTAAACCTGACAATCTATTTATATGTAGCGACAATGGGACAGCGAAAAATGTTGTATATTCGCAAGTTTTAAGCAGTTACTTTGTATTGTATCTACCTATCTATCGTTCTATATAAAAACGAGTTGTGTGTATGCATGTTTGTTTGTTTGTAAAAAGAGCGTTTGCATATGACGTCATTATTAGTGCATACGGCTTTGTATATGCACAGACAATGGGAAAGCCAAGAATGTTGTATATTCGCAATTTTTACGTAGTTTAACTCCTGCAGACGAAATGAATGCTTGCCTGAAAAATTCTAATTTATGGGCACACGTAAAAATATTAAAATTAACTACAAATATGCGTGTCCGATTGCAAAACGATGACTCTGGTCAAACATTTTCAGATCAATTGCTGGCAATTGGAAACGGAAAGCTCCCAGTAGTGGGAAAGCCAAAAATGTTGTATATTCGCAATTTTTACGTAGTTTGAAACACATATATAAATCTGTCTATATTCACAAGTGGGACAGAGGGACACAACTACAATGGCGCGTAACTAATATTGCGCGTAACGACTTACGCGCGCGGGGGGGCTTGGGGGGGCGCGAAGCGCCCCACAAACTAGGTGTTGGGGTGGCGCGAAGCGCCACCCCAACAGCTAGTATATATATATATATATTTATATATATATATATATATATATATATATATATATATATATATATATATATATACATATATATATATATATATTTATATATATATATATATATATATATATATATATATATATATATATATATATATATATATAAATAAGTTGTCTGTGTGTGTGTGTGTGTCTGTCGAGTGACGTCATGTTGGTGTGTCGACTGATGTCATGAAGTTAGTTGTCGTCATGTTTGTTATAACGGTGACGTCATTAAAGGAATTTAAGACATTCGTTCACGGAAAAATATTTAATTGTAAAATGACCGAAGAACCTACAATGGCAACAGCCGAGGAAGCAGCTCAAAGAGTCTATGCCAAAAAACTTGCTGCTGATAGAGAAAGTAAGAAAAGAAAGCGTGCTGAGGAATCACAAGAACAGCAAGAAAACAGGCTTGTGGCTGATAGAGAAAGTAAGAAAAGAGAGCCTGCCGAGGAATCACAAGAACAGCAAAAAAACAGGCTTGCGGCTAAAGAACGCAAAACCGCGCAGTTAGATGAAAATCAACATGGACAGCGAGAGTCAAAACATATCAAAACTGAAAATGATAGCGATGATGATTGGGTTTGGGATTTTGACTTGGATAAGGTCATCAAACCCTACCAGACTTAAGTTAAAAAAACAAAGGTTCGGCGAAATGTACTTCATAGTGACGCTGAAAAATAAAGAAGAAAAAGGAAGCTGAAAAAAGAAAAAAGGTAAAAAATAAAAAAAACTAAAAAGAAAAAACACTCAAAGAGAAATTACAGACCGGGACACAAATGACGACCGAGACAGAGGGAATATAAATGACAACCAAGAACCTCAAAGAGAAATTACAGACTGGGACACCCCGACACATATCACGACCGGGACACAGGGAATATAAATGAAGACCGGGAAACAGGGACACAACTACAACAGGGACGCCGGGGCACAGGTGGGATATATAAATGACGACCGGGACACAGGGATTGTTCGAATAGAAATTACAGACCGGGACACCGGGACACAAATGACGACCGGGACACCGGGACACAGGGAATATAAATGACGACCGGGATACTCAAAGAGAAATTACAAACTGGGACACCGGGACACAAATGACGACCAGGACACAGGGAATATAAATGACGACTGGGACACAGGGACACATCATTAGAATAATGAGGTATAGATCTGAATACGGCTTGTTTTTCCCATGGACAATTATATGTTGCATGTTCAAGAGTCAGTAAACCTGACAATCTATTTATATGCAGAGACAATGGAACAGCGAAGAATGTTGTATATTCGCATGTTTTACCTAGTTATTTATATTTATCTCTACTCACAGGTGGGACACAGGGACACAACTATAATGGCACGTAACGACTTACGCGCGCGGGGGGGTGCTTGGGGGGCGCGAAGCGCCCCACCAACTGGGTATATATATATATATATATATATATATATATATATATATATATATATATATATATATATATATATATATATATATATATATATATATATATATATATATATATACTACCGCTTAGTGAACAACAGCTGGACTACGTTCATGTATCGGAAATGAAAGAATTCGCCAAACAGCTTCATTACTGCTTATGTATCTTCCAGCCTGATATTGTACGATTTCGTCGAAATCCTTGATTTCGGGCTGCAAGCCAAAAACTGCCATGTCACTGCCTTTGTTGACGTATTTACATATATATTTGATTGCCTTTACGGAGTTACAGTATTCAACGTTTATGTGTGCATTAAATGTTTTTTGATAATAATGGGGAATATGGAACAACCCACTGGTTATCTACTTCGATGGTGGTACTGTTGCCATTGTAGGTTCTTCAGTCATTTTACAACTAGAAATTTCTCTTTCAACGGTCTTCTTACAATTAAAAATTTGTCTTTGAACGATCTTCTTAAATACCTGTGTCCTGGTCGTCATTTATATTCCCTGTGTCCCGGTCGTCATTTGTGTCCCGGTATCCCAGTCTGTAATTTCTATTTGAGTGTCCCGGTCGTTATTTATATTCCCTCTGTCCCGGTCGTCATTTGTGTCCCGGTCTGTAATTTCTCTTTGAGTGTTTTTTCTTTTTAGTATTTTTTAGTTTTTTACATTTTTCTTTTTTCAGTTTTCTTTTTCTTCTTTATTTTTCAGCTTCACTATGAAATACATATCGCCGAACCTTTGTTTTTTTAACTAAAATCTGGTAGGCATTGATGACCTTATCCAAGTCAAAATCCCAAACCCAATCATCATCGCTATCATTTTCAGTTTTGATATGTTTTGACTCTCGCTGTCCAGGTGGATCTTCATCTAACTGCGCGGTTTTGCATTCTTTAGCCTCAAGCCTGTTTCCTTGCTGTTCTTTTGATTCCTCGGCACGCTTTCTTTTCTGACTTTCTCTATCAGCAGCAAGTTTTTTGGCATAGACTCTTTGAGCATCTTCATCGGCTTTTGCCATTGTAAGTTCATCAGTCATTTTAAACTTAAACATTAATAGATTTCTACGTGAACATATATGTCTTAAATATCTTTAATGACGTCACCGTCATAGCAAAAATGACGACAACTAACTTCATAACGTCAATCGACACAGAAACATGACGTTACCTGACAGACAGACACACAGACAGACAACTTATTTTTATATATATACTAGCTGTTGGGGTGGCGCTTCGCGCCACCCCAACACCTAGTTGGTGGGGCGCTTCGCGCCCCCCCAAGCCCCCCCGCGCGCGTAAGTCGTTACGCACCATATTAGTTACGCGCCATTGTAGTTGTGTCCCTGTTTCCCACCTGTGAATAGAGATAGATATAAATATATGTTTTTAACTACGTAAAACATGCGAATATACAACATTCTTCGCTGTCCCATTGTCTGTGCATATAAATAGATTGTCAGGTTTACTGACTCTTAAACATGCAACATATAATTGTCCATGGGAAAAACAATCCGTATTCAGATCTATACCTCATTATTCTAATGATGTGTCCCTGTGTCCCGGTCGTCATTTATATTCCCTGTGTCCCGGTTGTCATTTGTGTCCCGGTGTCCCAGTTTGTAATTTCTCTTTGAGTGTCCCGGTCGTCATTTATATTCCCTGTGTCTCGGTGTCCCGGTCGTCATTTGTGTCCCGGTGTCCCGGTCTGTAATTTCTATTCGAACAATCCCTGTGTCCCGGTCGTCATTTATATATCCCGCCTGTGCCCCCGGCGGCCCCGTTGTAGTTGTGTCCCTGTGTCCCGGTCGTCATTTATATTCCTAATTTCATGACGTCAGCCGACACAGAAACATGACGTCACCTGATCAACAGATCCACAGACAGACAACTTATTTTTATATATATAGATATATATATATATACATATATATATATATATATATATATATATATATATATATATATATATATATATATATATATATATATATATATATATATATATATATAACTACGTAAAACTTGCGAATATACAACATTCTTGGCTGTCTCATTGTCTGTGCATATAAATAGATTGTCAGGTTTACGGACTCTTGAACATGCAATATATAACTGACCATGGGAAAAACAATCTGTATTCAGATCTATACCTCATTATTCTAATGATTGCCCTTGAGCTTTGTTGATGGTGATTGCTAATCGAACATTCCCTGTGTCCCCGTCGTCATTTATATGTCCTGGTAGTCATTTGTGTCCCGGTGTCCCAGTCTGTAATTGCTCTTTTAGTGTCGCGGTCGTCATTTATATTCCCTGTGTCCCGGTGTCCCGGTCGTCATTTTTGTCTCGGTCGTCATTTGTGTTCCGGTGTTCCGGTCTGTAATTTCTCTTTGAGTGTCCCGGTCGTTATTTATATTCCCTGCGTCCCGGTCGTCATTTGTATCCCGGTGCTTTGTTGATGGTGATTGCTAATCGAACATTCCTAGTGTCCCGGTCGCTTTCTCTTTGAGTGTCCCGGTTGGCGCAGCGGGTTTGACCTTAGCTTGGTAATACGGGACCCAAAGATCGAATCATGCTGCAGGAATGCACCGCAGGGCCAACGCAGGGACCTTAGTAGTCAAGAAGCATCGTTAATCTGATACAATATAAGAACAGCCTCACCCTCAGAAGGCCTTGTCAAGATTGTTGCCTCTATTACGTTTTCTCTGGTGTTTCCTTCTGGTGTGTCCTTTTTGGTACCATTGTAGGATTAGTGGTACTTTCTCTTTGAGCCGCAAACATTTATTTTGAATAAGACGTCATACTGAATAAGACATCATATTGGATATGACACCATGTATTGAAATGAAAGCTTCCTTATATTGCAATGACGTCATTTTGAATATGACGTAATATGTAAATTTTATATTTTTATTTTTATTTTCTTTATTTTTTTATCTTTTATTTATTTTATTTTCTTTATTTCTTATTTCTTTTATTTCCTTTTTCCCTTTTTTTAATTTTTTCTTAGATTTTTCTTTTTTAAATTTTTTTAGATTTTTATCTTTTTGATTTTTTTTAGTTTTTATTTTATTTTTTTTTATTTTTTTGATTTTTTTGTTTTTCCTTTTTTGTTTTTTTTTAATAGATGGTAAATAGTTAAACAGACAAACAAACAGCATATTTTTATAGGAATAATACCGCGGTAATTGTTAATGCAGATTGTATTATTGAATACATGATTAATATAGAGTGGTACAGAAAGTGGAAAAGAACTGAAACCTGTTTTTTTTTTGTTTTTTTTAATGATTGCCATTGGGCTGTGTTTTCTTTTTTTTTCCTCTTTTATTTTTTCCTTTTTTTAGTTTTTTTTTGTTTTCTTTTTTAGTTTCTTCTTTTTCTTTAGTTTTTTCTTTTTATTTTTTTATCTTTAGTTTTTTATAGTTTTTGACCTTTTTTGCTTTTTTTATTTTTTAGTTTTTTTTTAGTTTTCTTTTTTTTTCTTTTTTTCTTTTTTTAGTTTTTTCTTTTAAGTTTTTTCTTTTTTCATTTTCTTTTGTTTTTTCTTTTTACTTTTTTTAGTTTTTGTCTTTTTTCTTTTTTCATTTTTGTTTAGTTTTTTTTTAATTTTTAAAAAATTTTCTTTTTTTTATTTTTAGTTTTTTATTTTTAGTTTTTCCTTTTAATTTTTTTTGTTGTTTTAGTGTTTTTTCTTTTTGAGTTTTTTTTCTTTTTCCTTTTTTGTTTTTTTACTTTTACCTTTTTTTTATTTTTTTTTAGTTTTTTAGTTTTTTCTTAGTTTTTCTTTTTTAGTTTTTTTCTTTTTTCGCTTTTTTTGTTACTTTTTTTTTAATTTAAAAAAATGGAATTATTACAGATTTTCATTCAATGGAATACATTACCGGTAAGTGACTTGAACTCGCATCCTTCGAATACGAAAGAGAGCATCAAAGCCAATGTACAGCGGTAACTACTAATGTAGATTGTATTATTGAATATGTGATTAATATAGAGTGAATGAGTGATAGAGAAAATGAAAAAGAACTGAAACCTGTTGTCCTTATTTCTGCAGATCATTTAACCGGATAAATAAAAAATATTCTATGATTTTTTTCTTTTTTCTTTTGTTTTTTTTGTGTTTTTTCTTTTTGAGTTTTTTTTTTCTTTTTCCTTTTTTATTTTTTTACTTTTACCTTTTTTTATTTTTTTCCTTAGTTTTTCTTTTTTTAGTTTGTTCTTTTTTCGTTTTTTTTAGTTACTTCTTTTTTTAACTAATAAAAATGGAATTATTACAGATTTTCATTCAATGGAATACATTACCGGAGAGTGACTTGAACTCGCATCCTTCGAATACGAAAGAGAATATCAAAGCCAATGTACTGCGGTAACTACTAATGTAGATTGTATTATTGAATATGTGATTAATATAGAGTGATAGAGAAAATGAAAAAGAACTGAAAACTGTTGTCCTTATTTCTGCAGATCATTTAACCGGATAAATAAAAAATATTCTATGATTTTTTCTTTTTTCTTTTGTTTTTTTGTTTTTCTGTTTTTCTATTTATTCAGTTTTTTTTTCTTTTTTTTTTAGTTTCCTTTTTTTCTTTTTTTTCTTTTTTTTAGTTTTTTGTTTCCTTTTTCTTTTTTCAAGTTTTTTCTTTTTTTTTAGTGTTTTTTTTCAAGTTTTTTTTTTATTTCTTTTCCTTTTTTTATAGAAGATAGTGTAATAGACAGACAGTACATTTTTTATATATAGATACATTTTTGTGTATAGAGAGATGTAAGATAACTCTTAAGCTAAAGTGGGGAGCTTAAGAATTAAATAATGGATATTTTTGTAGAAGCTCTTAATCCTGACTACACACAAGGATGCTTAGCCGTAAAATCCAAATTATTTCTCTACCTCCAACAGATCTAACTACCCCCCTCTCCGCAGCATTACTCAAAATAATATTCAGGAAAAGCGTTGCTGCACATCGTACATCAGGGAGACTCAGTGCAGCCGAAGTTCCTTTGCGTCAATTTTCCGAAGAATGGATAGAAGAGCTGTTCATTTTTTTTTGTCACGATGTCGTTTTTGACAATGTCACAATGTTACATTATCAGTGTCACAAGCAGTGCTTTCACTATACCCGAATTATTAGAGATTTTCTTAAAAGAAAATCGAACCCATGGATGAAAATAAACGTCAAAGGAAATTAGCAATTTTTCTGATGATTTTTTTTTATTCAAAAAAAATACTCAAAGTGTACCAAGCGACAAATGAGTCTAGTAAATTTGTAAGCATCTAAACCTATAATATACATTCAAAATTGCAAAAAAATGTTTTGATAACAAAGCCACTAACCAGTTGAATGCAATGACCAATTTAGTTGTTGTCTTTAACCTGGAATAATGAAATCATTGATTAGTCTCTGATTTATAGAAGTGGAGCTAGCCTCCACTTCTATAGTGGAGGCTCCACTTTTTCTATGGAAACGGACCTGTTCAATATATTTTTATTTTAGATGGCATCATAATCAAACGCTCATCAAAGGAAAATATCCTAATTATTATTTGGGTGGAGAGGCGTCCTGTAGGGGCGCAATGTGATTGACCGCTACTTGTTAATACTTGTCATGCAATTGAAAATCAGATGCAGCAACCCACTGCAGGGATCGGCACTTGATCCTGGCGATGAAATTATGCCGAAGCTTCTCAATGGTAATCGAAACAAGAAAAAGGTCGTGTGGCGGGATTGATCTCTATGTAGTAATACTGGACCAGGAGTTCGATCTTAGATAAGATCATTGTATGTAAGGCGTCAATCTACCATAATCGCATCAATCTATGAATTATGATATCATATCCCTTGTCAAAAGATTGGTGTGTTATATCATCTTGTACATGAAGATGTAGTTTTTGTCCAAAGTAATACTTAAAAAAAACTGCTATTTGCAAGATCACGTAGATATAGCAATTTTCTTGCAAATGACTGTTTCAAAAGCTCTATAAGACGTCCTGTAGCCCTCTTAGCGATGAAGAAAAAGATAAGCTAAAAAAGAGACACATGAGTTCTTCCTATGCAGAAAAGGCCCTTGTTGTTTTAGGTGAGGGGTGGAGGATGGGCTCAAAGTTTCTTGTATGGGGTTTTGGCAATGGTGATTCTAGTGGTGTTCTGTTCGTATTGATCGGACATCATTTTTGAGGGTATTCAGGCGATTTTTTTTTAAATCCCACAAATTTAATTTTGCAACAATTTTTTACTATGATGAATAATCAAAATGATATTTACAACTCCTGAATCGTCCACAAATGGCAACTTTTCCTGACTAGACGGTTTTCTTTAAACTTGTTTTTAAGTTTTACAGACTATTTAAGAAAATAAATATTATTAATGAATTGAATTTGGTTTGCATTTCAATTTGCGTAAAGCAGGGTCGTCAAAAGACACCGGAACTTGTTGGCCCAAACAGTTGAGTTCATCACCTCATATTATTCTTCTTGTTATTCAGCTATCTCTGGGGGGTTTGTATTTACGCTAATAGATTTTTTTGGTAGATATGACGGTAACTCCTTGTGTAAGGTCTGATTTTTATCCTTCTATGACTGATCATATTGTATGGAATAAATTGCCTGAACCAGATCAAAGCAGCCACTTTCAGGTTGTTCAAAGAAATTGTTAAAAATTTGTTGGTTTCTTAGAAGCTAGTTTATTCATTTTTCTTATAAATTATTATTTTGTTGGAGTCTATTAAATCTGCTAAATTAATTTAGTCTATTCAATTTATTTATTTTTTCCGTTCCATAGTTTATTTTATTTCTTTTCTTTTCTCCAATTGACTAGGGTTGTTTTCTTCCCCCTTCTTTACAGACCAATGAGGCTTTGGAGGGATAGTAAAATGTAATATTGTATGCTTATTTGAAGATGAATAAATCTTAACATAATCATTGTGTTGCTGAACCTGTCAAGCGCAAAGCAGGGCGCCAGAAAATTTCTCTCTAGGAGCAAACAAAGATGGGGGAAATAAGTTCTCATTCTAGTGCTAGTTCTGGGGATCAAATGCCACTTGCTGCTGATGGCGGGTGACTGATGGGTAACCCTTTTTGTTCTTTTGAGGGACGAACACTGCCTGTCCAGTTTGGTCTGACTCTTACGGTTGGTGGTTCCGAAATAGGGGAAAGTACTGGAAGCCTTGGTACTACCGAGGAAGATTCTTCTAAAAGGGACGAAAAAGATAAACAAATCTCTTTCTAAAAATAACACACCCAATGTGGCAACAATGCCCATTAGGCATTTTTTTGTGAGGGGCGTTGAGAGAGTGGACCTTGCTTGTCTGTCCATAATAATGATGATAACATTACTATTGTTTATTTAGATGAATGACTTTGATATTGAGACACTTTTCGAGTTAGCCTAATTTTTGCTTTCCACTCACGTCAGGCAGGTATGAAGAAAAGAATTTTCTGTCGGATTTTGGAAACAAATAAAAAATTAATTTGATCGACGATTTTAATAAAAAATTACCTCGGACAAAATTAGGATTAGTGGGGGGGGGGGCAAAGGTGAAAAAACCTTAAAATTGAAATTTGTCATAGATAAAGCACTAATTAATAAAAACTGAATGCTAATACAATATCAAAAATTAGGAAGATACACTTAGATAGAAAGGGGAGGAGAGTTTTCATATTTGTACCATTCTCTCGAATTATGACCTATTTACAATAGTCCCCCTAGAATATAAGATCCTGCGTATGTTTCTGACAGAGGGCAATCTGCAATTCCCGTTAAGTGAACTTAATTTGAAAAACTGGTCTTGTCAGCTTTCTGGTTTCTGGTTAGTCAAATTAGTTCGAGCACCCTTTCCAAAAACAGTAATTGGAATATTTTTCACACAAAAAAGCATAATGTAGTCTTCCCCCCTTAAACCCTTCAGCAGAGAAACTGGAAAAGTCAGTTCCTTTTATTCAGTTCCTTTTATTATTACGACAAAAATATTTACAAGAGCACTATTCCAATGGTCTCCATAAGGCTTCATGGCCCGTAGTATGGAGGCTAAACCCACTAAACTTAAAACCAATAAACAAAAGAATTCACTTCATTAAGTTAATAGAATAATTTGAGAAACTCAAGCAGCCAGAGAAGACACCCCCATCCCTGATCGATCCCCACATTTAAAACCTATCGATCTGTTGACCCCATCCAGTGCAAAAAGCTACAATCCAAGCCCCTATAATAATAATGATAAGTCAAACAATAACAAACAAATCAAATTTAAACTAATCAATGTCATAATTGAAACTTTAAATATTCATTTTATATTTTAATGTAAGAAATTCTTAAGCTAAAGTGGGGGCAACTATTTGGGGTGCGAAATACTTCGCGTCCCAGCAACTATTTTATTATCCTGTTGAACATGGAATTATTGCAGATTTTGACAACATGGAGAAGATATGGCTTTCAAAAATGAGCTTCAAGTTGACCCAGAAAAATACCCAGTTTTACTCACAGAAGGTCCTCTTAACCCAATAGTTAAAAACGAAAAAATGACGCAGATCATGGTTGAGAGTTTAGGGACTATATTTATATATATATATATATATATATATATATATACTAGCTGTTGGGGTGGCGCTTCGCGCCACCCCAACACCTAGTTGGTGGGGCGCTTCGCGCCCCCCCAAGCCCCCCCGCGCGCGTAAGTCGTTACGCGCCATATTAGTTACGCGCCATTGTAGTTGTGTCCCTGTGTCCCACCTATGAATAGAGATAGATATAAATATATGTTTTTAACTACGTAAAACATGCGAATATACAACATTCTTGTCTGTCCCATTGTCTGTGCATATAAATAGATTGTCAGGTTTACTGACTCTTGAACATGCAACATATAATTGTCCATGGGAAAAACAATCCGTATTCAGATCTATACCTCATTATTCTAATGATGTGTCCCTGTGTCCCGGTCGTCATTTATATTCCCTGTGTCCCGGTCGTCATTTGTGTCCCGGTGTCCCAGTTTGTAATTTCTCTTTGAGTGTCCCGGTCGTCATTTATATTCCCTGTGTCCCGGTGTCCCGGTCGTCATTTGTGTCCCGGTGTCCCGGTCTGTAATTTCTATTCGAACAATCCCTATGTCCCGGTCGTCATTTATATATCCCGCCTGTGCCCCCGGCGTCCCCGTTGTAGTTGTGTCCCTGTGTCCCGGTCGTCATTTATATTCCCTGTGTCCCGGTCGTGATTTGTGTCCGGGTGTCCCAGTCTGTAATTTCTCTTTGAGGTTCCCGGTCGTCACTTATATTCCCTCTGTCTCGGTCGTCATTTGTGTCCCGGTCTGTAATTTCTCTTTGAGTGTTTTTTCTTTTTAGTTTTTTTTTAGTTTTTTACCTTTTTTCTTTTTTCAGTTTTCTTTTTCTTCTTTATTTTTCAGCGTCACTATGAAGAACATATCGACGAACCTTTGTTTTTTTAACTTAAATCTGGTAGGCATTGATGACCTTATCCAAGTCAAAATCGCAAACCCAATCATCATCGCTATCATTTTCAGTTTTGATATGTTTTGACTCTCGCTGTCCAGGTGGATTTTCATCTAACTGCGCGGTTTTGCGTTCTTTAGCCGCAAGCCTGTTTTCTTTCTGTTCTTGTGATTCCTCGGAACGCTTTCTTTTCTTACTTTCTCTATCAGCCACAAGCCTGTTTTCTTGCTGTTCTTGTGATTCCTCGGCACGCTTTCTTTTCTTACTTTCTCTATCAGCAGCAAGCTTTTTGGCATAGACTCTTTGAGCTGCTTCCTCGGCTGTTGCCATTGTAGGTTCTTCAGTCATTTTACAATTAAATATGTTCCTTTTTTCTTTTTTATTGTTTTTTCCTTTTTTATTTTTTTGTTTACTTTTTCTTCTTTTTCAAGTTTTTTTTAATTTTTTTCCCTTTTTTTTATAGAAGATAGTGTAATAGACAGATAGTACATTTTTATATATAGATACATTTTTATATATAAAGAGATATAAGAAAACTCTTAAGCTAAAGTGGGGAGCTTGAGAATTAAATAATGGATATTTTTGTACAAGTTCTTAATCCTGACTAAACACAAGGATACTATGCCTTAAAATCCAAATTATTTCTCTACCTTCGACAGATCAAACTACCCTTATTTCCGTGACATTACTCAAGAAAAATATTCGGCAAAAGCGTTGCTGCATATCGTACATCAGGGAGTACGATAATATTAAAAATTAAATATTATAGATTTTGATGAAACCAGTATCAATACATTACCGCTAAGTGACTAATATAAGTGATTAATATAGAGTGATAGAGAAAATGAAAAAGAACTGAAAACTGTTGTCCTTATTTCTGCAGATCATTTAACCGGATAAATAAAAAATATTCTATGATTTTTTCTTTTTTCTTTTGTTTTTTCTTTGTTTTTCTGTTTTTATATTTTTTCAGTTTTTTTTCTTTTTTTTAGTTTCCTTTTTTTCTTTTCTTCCTTTTTTTAGTTTTTTGTTTCCTTTTTCTTTTTTTCAAGTTTTTTCTTTTTTTAGTGTTTTTTCAAGTTTTTTTTTATTTTTTTTCCTTTTTTTATAGAAGATAGTGTAATAGACAGACAGTACATGTTTTATATATACATACATTTTTGTGTATAGAGAGATGTAAGATAACTCTTAAGCTAAAGTGGGGAGCTTAAGAATTAAATAATGGATATTTTTGTAGAAGCTCTTAATCCTGACTACACACAAGGATGCTATGCCGTAAAATCCAAATTATTTCTCTACCTCCGACTAATCTAACTACCCCCCTCTCCGCAGCATTACTCAAAATAATATTCAGGAAAAGCGTTGCTGCACATCGTACATCAGGGAGACTCAGTGCAGCCGAAGTTCCTTTGCGTCAATTTTCCGAAGAATGGATGGAAGAGCTGTTCATTTTTTTTGTCACGATGTCGTTTTTGACAATGTCACAATGTTACATTATCAGTGTCACAAGCAGTGCTTTCACTATACCCGAATTATTAGGGATTTTCTTAAAAGAAAATTAAACCCATGGATGAAAATAAACGTCAAAGGAAATTAGCAATTTTTCTGATGATTTTTTTTTATTCAAAAAAAATACTTACAGTGTACCAAGCGACAAATGAGTCTAGTAAATTTGTAAACATTAAGCCTATAATATACATTCAAAATTGCCAAAAAAAAGGGTTTGATAACAAAGCAACTAACCAGCTGAATGCAATGACCAATTTAGTTGTTGTCTTTAACCTGGTATAATGAAATCATTGATTAGTCTTTAATTTATAGAAGTGGAGTTAGTCTTTCAAATGCTGTTTCTCTTTGGACATGGACCTGTTCAATATATTTTTATTTTAGATGGCATCATAATCGAACACTCATCAATGGAAAATATCCTAATTATTATTTGGGCGGAGAGGCGTCCTGTAGGGGCGCAATGCGATTGACCGCTGCTTGCTAATACTTGTCATGCAATTCAAAATCAGATGCAGCGACCCACTGCAGGGATTGGCACAGGATCCTGGCGATGAAATCATGCCGAAGCTTCTCAATGGTAATCGAAACAGGAAAAAGGTCGTCTGGCGGGATTGATCTTTGTGTCGTAATACTGGACCAGGAGTTCGATCTATTGTATTGTATCAGGATAACGACGCTTCTTGACTACTAAGGTCCCTGCGTTGGCCCTGCAGTGCATTGCTGCAGCAGGATTCGAACTCTGGGTCCCGTATTACCAAGCTAAGGTCAAACCTACTGCGCTACCACAGGACAGGAGTTCGATCTAAGATAAGATCATTGTATGTAAGGCCTCCATCTACCTTAATGGCATCAATCTATGAATTATGATATCATATCCCTTGTCAAACGATTGGTGTGTGATATCATCTTGTACATGAAGATGTAGTTTTTGTCCAAAGTAATACTTCAAAAATTGCTATTTGCAAGATCACGCAGATACCACAATTTTCTTGCAAATGACTGTTTCAAAAGCTCGATAAGATGTCCCATTGCCCTCTTAGCGATGAAGAAAAAGATAAGCTAAAAAAGAGACACATGAGTTCTTCCTATGCAGAAAAGGCCCTTGTTGTTTTAGGTGAGGGGTGGGGGTTGGGCTCTAAGTTTCTTATTTGGGGTTTTGGCAATGGTGATTCAAATGGTGTACTGTTCGTATTGATCGGACGTCATTTTTGAGGGTTTTCAGGCGATTTTTTGAAAATCCCACAAGTTTAATTTGGCAACAATTTTTTACTATGATGAATAATCAAAATGATATTTACAACTCCTGAATCGTCCACAAATGGCAACTTTTCCTGACTAGACGGTTTTCTTTAAACTTGTTTTTAAGTTTTACAGACTGGTTTTTTGCAGCTATCGCTACAACCAATTTTTTGTTTGTAAACCAATTTTTTGCAACCAATTTTTACAACCAATTTATTGTTTGCAGCTATCGCTGCAAACAATAAAATATCTATTCATACACAGTGAACAAACAAGTGGAAACAATAACAAAAAATACCCTTTTATACTGCCGGGAATGCAGGGAGACACAAAAAAATAATAGGAAAAACCAAGAAGGAGAACTAAACAAAAACACACACACCAAAGATTAAAAAGGACAAGCTATCATCAAGAGGCAAAACACTTTGCGCAGTCATTACCGTATTTCAACTCAACCCAGAGACATCAAGCGCACAGAGGCATTAATAAAAAAAAATATCCGATGATAAAAAAATGTTTTTCCAATTTTTATATCCGATTAACCATACGAGTGATATTTTTAAGCCAGCTTAGACAAAGTATCCCAGGCAGACTGAGAAGCCGTCAGAGGTTTGAAGTCTGATCTGAAGATAGACTGAACGGAATTTAAATGTTATCGTAGTTACAAAGATAGAAAGGGCACAGACAAAAGACGGACTAGTTCTGGAGGTCACGGGAACATCACCAGTTACTTGTAGAAGAAAAAAAAAACACATGAAACAATAATATAAAGTGACTTAAAATCAAGCAACAGCTTATTTACTGACACGTATTTCAAAGACAAAGTTTCATGCTCTGTCGTATACGTCAGACAACAGTATCAAAGAGGACCAAATAGTTTATGTCCAACTAATAGGCCAATAAGATACGTAAAACTGAATTAAACAGTGATACAAATTTTCAGAACTGACTCAGGAAAATTTGTTGAGTGTCGAGATTCCTCGATGTCTCCTAGAACATATTCTCATCGACAAGAACACCTAGGAACCGAAAAGAACAATCACTAGGTGTACTGAGACAACCCCTTAAAAGATGAATTTCCGAAAGTTGGGGGCAAGGCTGAGAAATTTATGAAAAATTCAGCAACTTCGGTTTGGCAGGATTAAGGGTCAGGCAATTAGACTGGAACTGTAGAATTACTCTTTCAAACAAAACAGTTAATTTGAAATAGATCTCAGGCACTGTTCTGGAAGTAGTTCCAAGGATACTCTGGTCAGTGATGGTAACTAGAGTGTCCTCATTCGTTGATGGAGCTCTAAGTTTGTGCAAAGGGAATATTTGGACTAAAATAGACAAAAACAACGCGTTTGTTTTTGGTTGCATCACAAAAATAAAATCACTGACATACATGTTAGTGACTTTTTTGTTAGGTACGTGATATATACTATTTTTTATTCTATCTTTTTCCTGTGCATATCAATATCCTTGTGGGTCCAAGCTCAACCAGACTTGGTAAGAACTATCTGTTGGTGTGGCGCTTCGCACTTAGTTGATGGGCGTGCGTAAGTTGTTACGCGCCATATTAGTTACGCGCCATTGTAGTTGTGTCCCTGTGTCCTACCTGTGAATATGTATATATATATATGTATATATATATGTATATATATATGTTTTTAACTACGTAAAACTTGCGAATATACAACATTCTTCGCTGTCCCATTGTCTGTGCATATGAATAGATTGTCAGGTTTACCGACTCTTGAACATGCAACATATAATTGTCCATGGGAAAACAATTCGCATTTAGATCTATACCGCATTTTTCTAAAGATTGTCCTTGAGCTTTGTTGATGGTGATTGCGAATCGAATATTCCCTGTGTCCCCATCATCATTTATATATCCCCCCTGTGCCCTTCCAGCGTCCCCGTTGTAGTTGTGTCCCTGTGTCCCGGTTCATTTATATTCCAAGTGTCCCGGTCGTCATTTGTGTCCCAGTGTCTCGGTCTGTAATTTCTCTTTGAGTGTCCCGATTGTCATTTATATTCCCTGTGTCCCGGTGTATTGATCTTGATTTTCGATTTGGGCACCAAACGACGTCATTTGGAAACATGAGTTATATTTTCTGATGTTTAATAAAAAAAACGCTTAGATTCTGACGTAGTTCCAGTAAGCAAAGTTTTCAATGGCTCTGGTGGTGCAGCCAGTTGAGGAAGTTTAACTTTTCCTGAGACGCAACACATTCCCATTGTTTCACCATTAAATTTCAAGGCCTTGCAATAGGGACAAATTTTAGACTTAGTCCCGATTTGAATACATCTACTCAAGCTATAATCATCGACTGGGCTGTACCTTAATGCCAGGCGATAATTTTCATGTTTCTCTTGTGATTCCTCGGCACACTTTCTTTTGGCATTATCTCTTTGAGCCGCAAGCCTGTTTTCACGTTGTTCTTGTGATTCCTCGGCATACTTTCTTTTGGTATTATCTCTTTGAGGCGCAAGCCTGTTTTCACGTTGTTCTTGTGATTCCTCGGAATGATTTTCTTCGGTAATTTCTTTTTGAGCCTCAAGCCTGTTTTCACGTTGTTCTTGTGATTCCTCGGCACGCTTTCTTTTGATTTTATCACTTTGAGCCGCGAGCCTGTTTTCACATTGTTCTTGTGATTTCTCGGCACGAATTTTTTTTTTGGTAATTTCTCTTTGAGACGCAAGCCTGTTTTCACGTTGTTCTTGTGATACTTCGGCACACTTTATTTTCTTACTCTCTCTTCTGGCCGCAAGCCTTTTGGCATTAACTCTTTGAGCCGCTTCCTCGGCTGTTTCTTCTGAAATTGTAGGATTTATACTAAAATTTCTCTTCGAATTAACTCTTTGAGCAGCTTCCTTGGCTGTTTCTTCTGCCATTGTAGGATTTATACTGAGATTTCTCTTTGAGCCGCGTGCCTGTTTTCACGTTGTTCTTGTGATTCCTCGGCTCGATTTTTTTTTGGCAATTTCTCTTTGAAAAGCAGGTCTGTTTTCACGCTGTTCTTGTGACTCCTCGGCACGCTTTCTTTTCTTACTTTCTCTATTAGCCGCAAGTCTTTTGGCATTAACTCTTTGAGCAGCTTCCTCGGCTGTTCCTTCTGCCATTGTAGGATTAATACTAAAATTTATCTTTGAATTAATTCTTTGAGCAGCTTCCTCGGCTGTTTCTTCTGCCATTGTAGGATTTATACTGAAATTTCTCTTTTAATCGCCCCCTTATATACTTATAATGACGTCATATGCGTACAAACATACAAATTATTTTTATATATATAGATTTCAAGGCCTTGCAATAGGGACAAATTTTAGACATAGTCCCAATTTGAATACATCACTCAAGCTATAATCATCGACTGGGCTGTACCTGAATGCCAGGCGATAATTTTGACATTGCTCTTGTGATTCCTCGGCACACTTTCTTTTGGCATTATCTCTTTGAGCCGCAAGCCTGTTTTCACGTTGTTCTTGTGATTCCTCGGCATGATTTTTCGGGTAATTTCTCTTTGAGCCTCAAGCCTGTTTTCACGTTGTTCTTGTGATTCTTTGGCACGATTTTTTTTGGTAGTTTCTCTTTGAGAAGCAAGCCTGTTTTTAAGTTGTTCTTGTGATTCATCGGCACGCTTTCTTTTCTTAATTTCTCTTTTAGCCGCAAGCCTTTTGGCATTAGCTCTTTGAGCCGCTTCCTCGGCTGTTTCTTCTGCCATTGAAGGATTTATACTAAAATTTCTCTTTGAATTAACTCTTTGAGGAACTTCCTTGGCTGTTTCTTCTGCCATTGTAGAATTTATACTGAAATTTCTCTTTGAATCACCTCTTATATACTTATAACGACGTCATATACAAAGGCTTATATGCTTATAATAACGACATATGCGTACAAACATACAACTCATTTCTATATATATACTAGCTGTTGGGGTGGAGCTTCGGTCTACCCCAACACCTAGTTGGTGGGGGCGCTTTGCACCCCCCCTCAAGCCCCCGCGCGCGCGTAAGTCGTTACGCGCCATATTAGTTACGCACCATTGTAGTTGTGTCCCTCCTGTGAATATAGATATATATATATATATATATATATATATATATATATATATATATATATATATATATATATATATATATATATATATATATATATATATATATATATATACAAGCCCCCCCGCGCGCGCAAGTCGTTACGCGCCATTGTAGTTGTGTCCCTGTGTCCCACCTGTGAATATATATGTATATATATATATATATATATATATATATATATATATATATATATATATATATATATATATATATATATATATATATATATATATATATATATATATATATATATATATATATATACATATATATATATATATATATCTATATATATAAAAATAAGTTGTCTGTCTGTCTGTGGATGGATCAGGTGACGTCACCTGAAAAAACTGGATCAGGTGACGTCAAAACTGAAAAAACTAAAAAAAGGCAAAAACTACAAAAAAAACTAAAAACTAATAAAAAAAATAAAAAAGCTAAAAAACTAAAAAAACTAAAAAAAGGCAAAAACTACAAAAAAACTAAAAACTAATAAAAAAGCTAAAAAACTAAAAAAACTAAAAAAAGGCAAAAACTACAAAAAAAACTAAAAACTAATAAAAAAAATAAAAAAGCTAAAAAACTAAAAAAACTAAAAAAACTAAAAAAAGGTAAAAAACTAAAAAAACTAAAAACTAAAAAAAACTAAAAAAAAGGAAAAAACTGAAAAATAAGCTAAAATAAAGGTAAAAACCAATAAAAAACTAAAAAAAAAAACTGAAAAAACTAAAAAAAGGCAAAAACTACAAAAAAAAACTAAAAACTAATAAAAAAAGTAAAAAAGCTAAAAAACTAAAAAAACTAAAGAAACTAAAAAAAGGTAAAAAACTAAAAAAAATAAAAAATAAAAAAAAAACTAAAAAAAAGAAAAAAACTGAAAAATAAGCTAAAATAAAGGTAAAAACCAATAAAAAACTAAAAAGAAAAAAAGGAAAAAACTAAAAAAAATTTTCATCTAAAAAACTAAAAAAAACTAAAAAAGATAAAAACTAAAAGAACTAAAAAAGAAAAAAATAAATGACGAAACTCAAAGAGAAAGCGACTAGGACAAAAGGAATGTTCGATTAGCAATCAACAAAGCACCGGGACACAGGGAGTATAAATGACGACCAGGACATAAGTAAAAAAAAAAAACTATCTATATATATAAAAATAAGTTGTCTGTGGATCTGTGGATCGTGGATCAGGTGACGTCACCTGAAAAAACTGGATCAGGTGACGTCAAAACTGAAAAAACTAAAAAAAGGCAAAAACTACAGAAAAAACTAAAAACTAATAAAAAGAATAAAAAAGCTAAAAAACTAAAAAAACTAAAAAAAGGCAAAAACTACAAATAGGCAAAAACTACAAATAGTCTTCTGTTTACAATAACATAATCAATAAGGTTTGCTGTCTTACCATCACGTGAATACCATGTCAACTTATGGGCCATTTTGTGACCAAACACCGTATTGGTTATAACTAGGTTGTTATACCTACAAAATTGCAAAAGCCTATAGCCATTACTGTTTTCTTTTCCTACACCAAAATTACCTAGGCTAGGATACCATCTATCCCTATTTCTACCAACCTGGGCATTAAAATCTCCTAGCAAAAACACCATATTTCTACCTGGTACCCTGTCTATTTGCTCCTGTAACTGTAAGTAAAATTCATCTGAGTCACTAGTATCTCCATCAGTTGGTTCAATGGGGGCATATACTACTATAACTGATACCCTAAACTTTTTAGTCATAAAATGAGCAATTAGTATTCTATTATTAATACCTTCCCAGCCTAAACAAGACTTAGCAGCTTCCTTATTCATCATGAGCCCTACTCCCCTGTCTATGTACCCCATCCTTCCTTCCTGAGTAAAGTAATTCTATGTCACCTAATTTCATGCTTCCTACCCCTGGGATATGAGTTTCTGAAACTCCTAATAAATCCAGTTCAAACCGTCTGAATTCGTCAGTCAAAATGTCGATGCGATAGTCATTTTTTAACGTCGTAACATTCCAAGTTCCAATTTTCATGTTCTTTAAATCTTTGAAATTATTTTGGCCTCAAGAAAAGCAGTGATCCCGGATACCAGTGCAGGATGGGGACCAACATATCTTCTCAAGTCTACACCGAAGCGCTTAAGCCGGCTTAGAACCGGACAGCAAGAAGTCCCTGGGACCTCCAGTAAGTTGGAGGCTTTGTGCAATCCTGGGCCCATCTTGGTCACAACATGGTTTTCAGCACTTGGCGATGCTCTTCTATCAACAAGAGTCGAAATCCTGCACAGACAGTCCCAAGCCTATTACCTCCGACTCATTATATATTCATGCCTACAAATATTATGCTACTACGGGGAGGCAGCCCATAGTAGATAAATTAGCTAGGAAGAGGTTTTTCAGCCCGAAAACGCCCATCAAAACAAACCAAGCCCAGAAAATTATCCAATAATCAGAATCCCGTACGAGTGCTGTGTTGTTTACTAGGCTATAATTTCCTCGAGGGGCGCCACTCCTCAAGTGGGAAAAATTGACCGCAAGTTTCCCAGTCTTGCAGGTACCCCGAAAGGGTCGAGGCAGCCCTTTACAGAGGCCGTTGTCCATAAATCTGGATCTTACGCCCTGCCGCAGTTGTCCTCCTATAGAGGATCCTCCCACGATGGTGTTCTGCTTCACCATGCAATTTAACCCATTACTGGGAGAAGGTTTGTAACTCATCTGACGCGTGAACACGGCAGTTGGCCCTGCTGAGTGTACATTTGAGGGGCCTTCTTCCTCCTCCACCTGAAATTATGACCCCCAGGGGAGGGTTTCCCAGTTTCTATTATGGGCCCCACTGGGACAAGGTCCTACTTGGCCTAAGCCTCCTATGGAGCTACTCTACCTATCTATAGGGCTTACATATATACATATATATATATATATATATATACATATACATATACATACATATACATACACACATACATATACACATACATACATATACACATACATACACATATACTCACTAACGTGCAAATATATACCCTGAATTGGTATAGGCTAGGTCTGTATATGGTGAATATTAATTTCCTTTCTGATGCAAATGCACAATAACTTTGGATTCAGGATGCAATTCTGACTATAGAGATAAGTATTTTTCTTACTTGAAGTGTATGTGCAGAATTAGAAATTCTGCTGGTACTACAAAAGTAGACCTAAGTAGCCAATTTAGCCTGTCTGATACATCTCACAAGCCAACACCTTATAAAAAAAAACACCTTTGATAATTTAAATGAATAAGAAAACTTATTAGAAATTCTGCTGATACTGCAAAAGTAGACCTAAGTAGCCAATTTAGCCTGTTTGAAACATCTCACAAGCCAACACCCTATAGAAAACACCTTTGAGAATTTAAATGAAGAAGAAAACTTATTAGAGACTCTGCTAATACTGCAAAAGTAGACCTAAGTATCCAATTTAGCCTGTTTGAAACATCTCACAAGCCAACACCCTATAGAAAACACCTTTGACAATTTAAATGAATAAGAAAACTAGTTAAAAACTCTGCTAATACTGCAAAAGTAGACCTAAGTAGCCAATTTAGCATGTTTGAAGCATCTCACAAGCCGACACCCTATAGAAAAACACCTTTGACAATTTAAATGAAGAAGAAAACTAGTTAAAAACTCTGCTAATACTGCAAAAGTAGACCTAAGTATCCAATTTAGCCTGTTTGAAACATCTCACAAGCCAACACCCTATAGAAAACACCTTTGGCAATTTAAATGAATAAGAAAACTAGTTAAAAACTCTGCTAATACTGCAAAAGTAGACCTAAGTAGCCAATTTAGCCTGTTTGAAGCATCTCACAAGCCGACGCCCTATAGAAAACACCTTTGACAATTTAAATGAATAAGAAAACTAGTTAAAACTCTGCTAATACTGCAAAAGTAGACCTAAGTATCCAATTTAGCCTGTTTGAAACATCTCACAAGCCAACACCCTAAAGAAAACACCTTTGACAATTTAAATGAATAAGAAAACTAGTTAAAAACTCTGCTAATACTGCAAAAGTAGACCTAAGTATCCAATTTAGCCTGTTTGAAACATCTCACAAGCCAACACCCTATAGAAAACACCTTTGACAATTTAAATGAATAAGAAAACTAACTGAAAACAAATTATTTGTCCAAATCTCGCACAAATATCCAAATTCTCTCAAAACTGTTTAATCATCAGTTGAAAGAATCTTAAAAGGGCTTTTAGCTATCATGGTGTACAGACAGTTAACGCAACTAATGAGAAAGTTGGAACAAGAAAGATTAGTAGTCTAAAACAGCCATACAACAATGTAGCAGCAATTCTCTCTTTATTTTGGGGATTAGATTAGGACAAAACTAAAATCATAGTTTCATAATGCATGTGACTGCCAAGCTGCCAATCGATATTGTTTTCCCAGAAAATCAAATGGTGCTTTTTATAGTTGTAGTGTGGTTATCAATGAGTATCAAGCATGCTGTCGGGTGTGCATTATTTTTATAATACTAATAGCATCGGAGTGTACAACTCCATCCATAAAGTAACAGCAGTAAGCTATATACTGTATTCTTCAGACTTTGAATACTATACTCCACTAGCAGTATGAGAGTAAATATGATACCGTACTTTCGATAATATGGTACATATAAAATTATGGAGTATGATATTTATGGCTAGTATAAATAGATTGTCAGGTTTACCGACTCTTGAACAAGCAACATATAATTGTCCATAGGAAAAACAATCTGTATTCAGATCTATACCTCATTGTTCTAATTATTGCCCTTGAGCTTTGTTGAAGGTGATTGCTAATCAAACATTCCCTGTGTCCCCGTCGTCATTTATATATGCTTCGCCCCCAAGCCCCCCCCCCCGCGCACGTACCCCCGCGCGCGCAAGTCATTACGCGCCATATTAGTTACGCGCCATTGTAGTTGTGTCCCTGTGTCCAACCTGTGATATATATATATATATATATATATATATATATATATATATATATATATATATATATATATATATATATATATATATATATATATATATATATATATATATATATATATATATATATATATATATATATATATATATATATATATATATATATATATATATATATATATATATATATATATATATATATATATATATATATATATATACTAGCTGTTGGGGTGGCGCTTCGCGCCACCAAAACACCTAGTTGGTGGGGCGCTTCGCGCCCCCCAAAGCCCCCCGCGCGCTTAAGTCGTTACGCGCCATATTAGTTACGCGCCATTGTAGTTGTGTCCCTGTGTCCCACCTGTGAATAGAGATGGATATAAATATATGTTTTTAACTACGTAAAACATGCGAATATACAACATTCTTCGCTGTCCCATTGTCTGTGCATATAAATAGATTGTCAGGTTTACTGACTCTTGAACATGCAACATATAATTGTCCATGGGAAAAACAATCCGTATTCAGATCTATACCTCATTATTCTAATGATGTGTCCCTGTGTTTCGGTCGTCCCGCGCGCGTAAGTCGTTACGCGCCATATTAGTTACGCGCCATTGTAGTTGTGTCCCTGTGTCCCACCTGTGAATAGAGATAGATATAAATATAATAATAATAAATAATAATAAATATATTGGAAAAACCCGTCACAATTGAACAAAAGACGGATAAAAAACAAAAGAGAAGAAAACGCACATACAAAACACAACGAAACTTCTTGAAATGAAAATAATCACGAAGGAACTATAATACAACTATGTAAGAATGGCGGTCCACTGGTGGTTACTCGCTTCTACTCTATCACGGTACTTTTCAAGACACGCTTCCACCGCAGTAAATGGGTCAGGTACTGAATACCGCCTCGTTAGGTAAGAATTACTTGTTCTTAATGGCATCTCAAGTAGGAACTTGAGGTACCTGAAGAATATTCTTCTTATAGTTACTTTATTCGAATTTGTAAGTAACTTCCAGAACGGCGAAACGTAAAGAACATGGGGTAAGGCAACAGCAACAAATATTTGTGCACGCAGCGACCTATTTAGATTACGCTTGGAGGAAACCGAAGCTCCATAAGCTGACCTGATCTTCTTCTCGATGTGCTTTACAAGCAGTGCTCGTGTATGCTGAAGAGTTTCACCGATCGGCAGACCCAGGTATACAATTGACTTAGAGGGCATGACCACCTGTGACCCTAGTTGGATTTCGGGTTGAGAGGCATTCCAGTTAAATAACAGTACTTCACATTTTGTCACATTAAAACTCAACCCAATTTCATCATACTCCATCTCCAAAATTTTAAAGTTAGATTCCAAAGAAGACAAAATTCTTGAAAAGTTTAGAAGGTCATCTGCAAACCCAACTAGGGACACGTCAATGCCTTTAAAAATACAGCAAGGGGCCACTTTTGACTGGGCCGTCGATATGCTGTTGTTGAACAGATCAGGTGATGATACGGCTCCCTGTTTTATACCTTTCTTCACCACAGCAAACCTACGACTTAATTTACCTGACAGTTTAATACGGACCTTGAGCCTACTATACATGTCGTTCAAGGGTTTGACAATAGCACGGTCAACTCCGGACTTTCTCAGCTCAACCATATTCTGAGAATGGATACCCGAATCAAAAGCCCGCTGTACATCATATTCACCTATAGCTAGGCTTTCTTTCGAAATGTGGGCATCCAGTAGAACATTTGCAGCTACATGCAAGGCATGGGCACATCCTAAGCCAGCTTGGAATCCAAACTGGTGGGGAGGCACTTTACAACTAGCTTTAATGTCCGAAATTATGAGCTTTTCAAATAGCTTGCAAAACACAGATGATACAGTAATGGGTCTGTATGACGATGGTTCATGAGCAGGTTTACCCTTTTTCAAAACTGGAGTGATCACACCTAAACAGAAAATGTCCGGTACAATACCATGTGTTAGTATAATTTGGTAAGCTATTGCTAAATGCTCCGATAGAACTGGACCACCATTCAGTAGGTGTAGAGCACAGATTTGGTCGGCACCGGCGGATAATTTCTTCTTTAATTTTTGACAAAGGTGGGTTATTTTCGCACTAGAAATCACGAGGTAATTATGCTCTTTCGTCATAAGCTGATCGAGCTCTTCGCTAAACTTTTTATTTTTCACTTCATCTGGTGGGGAGAATTCAGCAGCAAAATAATCTACCCATATTTCCTCATCTATATCACTAGCATTTTGTCCCGTACTTTCTACAGGCCTGGCACGGAGCTTCCAGACCAAATTAGGGTTTTCAATGATTTTTGAAACTGTTTCCCGTTTGAGGCTACTACGATGTTTTCGTAGCTCTTTCGCGAACCGCCGTTTTGTATAAACCCGCAATTCATTGACTACCCCGCTTTTTGGCCGGTCGCACTCGTGCCAAACCCCCAGCCAGAACTTGGCAGCTGCTCTTGCCTTCACAAGCTCACTGTTAGAGGCCCATCCTTTCACTCGCGACCCACGTCGGACGCTACGTAATGGGACAGCAACCCTTTCAGCTACTCTCAAGGAGTGGCAAATTTCGTAGAAATACATGTTCAGTTGCAGGCGTATCTCGCTTTCCGTTAGGTCACAATCCCACTGTAGGAGGTGGAAAGGCACTTTAATTTTCTTCAAAATTTGTTCACAATTGAGCTGGAACTGCTCACGGACTACTTTTTTCCAATCACGTGCTGGCTCAGGCTTGGTTTTTGGAGCACACTGGGGACTGACGGCTGGTATTGCAAAAGAGAGAGGTAAATGATCCGAATAGGCACCGTCAGATCCAACCGAGACTGACTCTAGGTCCAGTTTGTAAGTTACTACATGATCAAGATTTGAGACGGTTTTTGCGGTACTGATATAGGAATAGCACTTATCCTTCTTAGCAACTTTAAATCCGCTTGGTAAGGCGTTCAGCAATAGTACAGCCCGAGGGCAGGAATGATCGTCGAGATTGCAGTTAAAGTCACCAAGAATTATAACAGGGCATGATTTCTGGACTAAACTGAGGAGGCACTTTCCGAGCTTCTGGCATGCTTTTGCAAACTTCTTTTCTGAAGCGATGTCATTGTAATTGGTTGGTAAATAAACATTTACGAAAAACACGCCATGCATTTTGGCAGCTTGGAACCATTCATTCTGCTCGACACACACGGGGGGCCCCGAGTTAGAGCGCGTGATTATGGCTAGGCCACCAGAGGGACGACCCCGAGTCCCAGATCTTCGCGCAGGTTGAACGAGGTAATGCATATCCGAGGAAAACTTTAGAAGGTTTACACTATCATCGGTCAGAAAGTGTTCCTGTATGCAAATACAGTTATATTCTTTAGAAAGGTCAGTTAGAAGGGGGATTCTGTCCAACACTTTACCGTTCATATTCCAGCAGAATATTCGATTTTCCATTTACGTGCTAGTGTTAGGCTGGGCTTTGTTAAAGGGACAAGCAGCATGGTAGCAAGAGTGTCTACTAGAGCCGCAGTTTAGGCATTTTTGCGGATTACTACATGGGTTGTCCTTACTAGAGCTGTGACCATCGCCACCGCAGCGCGAACACCTTTCTGGTTGTGAACAGTCAGCTGCTAAATGACCAACAGCATGGCACTTGAAACACCTCCTCGGTAGAAAGCGGAACTCTTCAATCCTGAACAGTTCTAAACAAATCTTCAGCGGGTTCGCGATAGCGTTTTCAAGTGTTTGTCGACTTGCATAGAATAACTTGAACGCTCTCGTAGATCCGCATTGCGCCACTTTGTCGCAACCAGCAATTTGACAGAGTTCACTCTCGCTAACTGAAGAGGGTACTCTTTTCATGATACCGACAAACTGGGGAACTTTGACTTTAGTGGTTATGTTCTTCCTTTTCATTGCTTCTGCAAGTTGGGTAGCGGCATCTCGAGACTGGACAAGAATCTTCCATTCATCGTTGCTACGTTTCAGAGTAAGAGAATCGGAGCTTACGTCGCTAGGGCAAACCTTTGCAAAGAAGTCTTTCCGGGATTGTGGGGACGTTAACTCAGGCGGCATATCGTTTGCTTTCACAACCACCGAGTAAAGTGGCTTTGATGGCGGATTCGCTGCTGAACGGGGAGTGGGTGAGCCCTGGGAAATAGCGTCGCTTATGGTAGTACATTGCTGCGATACCCCGGCGAGCTGCTGAGCACACTGTTCAGATGCAAGTTTGATCTTATCCGCGATAGCCCCTAATCCGGCATCAAACTTTCGACACATCTCGTTTACTTTTATTCTCACGCAGGCACTGACTTCATCAGGGCAGGTGGGCACTTCCTGCGGATCAAAAATTACGAAAGTAGGCAAGGGCTTTTTCTCTTTAGCGCAAAGGGCTAGGATTTTCGCCATTTCCATCACGTTATCAGAATCGTTTGCCGTTTTCCGATAGACGTAATCATAACCAATCTCATTGGCAAGCGTTATAAGTTTCTCCTTCGCACTAAGAATTTCAGCATGATCAAAGAACTCCACAGCTCGCTTAACAATGCTTTCAATTTTGTTCCCCGCTTGCATGGATCGCGTGAGAAAGTTCAGTACAGCATTGCGTACGAGAGTCCCCATCGCTTACGTCACAGCATTCAACGCAATTTTCGGATAGCGTACACAAGTATAAGGGAAGCGTCGGGACCTGCTCACCTATTCCCCGCAATTTAAGGGTAACTAAATACCAGCAGGTACGTACGGCTCTTGCGGCAGGCACCCGCCCCTCTTCTGCTTACAACCTGTGTACGTTTACCTATCGGGAATATTATTTCGCGGCTCGCTTTGCATGGAAAATTCTTCAAAAGAATTTGATTTTAGATCCAGATAATTCTTCAGACAACCAATCCTCACTCGACAGCCGATGAAATTCAGCAGGGTAACCTTGACTAGACTGAAGCCTATGCTGAAGTCATTTACTATCTAAATCTCTTGACAGAGGTCTTGTAAGTTTAGCCTAATTAGACAAACACATTTAAATCGCACAATCTTCAATTCTCTGGTCTGTTGGTGGCTTTTTGACGAAATTTCACTGGACTTTGAATATGATAACCAAACTTTCCAAACGTTTTCGGCTGCCGACTTTTTGGCTGATTTTTCAAATTCGCCCAAAAGAAATTATATTGGCAACTTCGGAGCGGCAACAGCGACAAAAAAAAGTCGAAATCAGGACACGTTGAAATCTCTAGGGAATTACACTTATATATCACCAACTAGAAACAAATCAAACACAATAAAAATCCAAGGTAAGTAAGTATAGTATAACACTTTAGGGTCTATTAATAAGGAAAATAACACACTAGGTATGGAAAAATGTCTTTGACTCACTATTTGAGGCAATAATCCACAATTAGAAATTCGTAAATAACACATGGGTTTGTTGACATCGGAGTTTTATATGTGTTTATATGCACATATAAAAATATATGTTTTTAACTACGTAAAACTTGCGAATATACAACATTCTTCGCTGTCCCATTGTTTGTGCATATAAATAGATTGTCAGGTTTACTGACTCTTGAACATGCAACATATAATTGTCCATGGGAAAAACAATCCGTATTCAGATCTATACCTCATTATTCTAATGATGTGTCCCTGTGTCCCGGTCGTCATTTATATTCCCTGTGTCCCTCGTCATTTGTGTCCCGGTGTCCCAGTTTGTAATTTCTCTTTGAGTGTCCCGGTCGTCATTTATATTCCCTGTGTCCCGGTGTCCCGGTCGTCATTTGTGTCCCGGTGTCCCGGTCTGTAATTTCTATTCGAACAATCTCTGTGTCCCGGTCGTCATTTATATATCCCGCCTGTGCCCCCGGCGTCCCCGTTATAGTTGTGTCCCTGTGTCCCGGTCGTCATTTATATTCCCTGTGTCCCGGTCGTGATTTGTGTCCGGGTGTCCCAGTCTGTAATTTCTCTTTGAGGTTCCCAGTCGTCACTTATATTCCCTCTGCCTCGGTCGTCATTTGTGTCCCGGTCTGTAATTTCTCTTTGAGTGTTTTTTCTTTTTAGTTTTTTTTTAGTTTTTTACCTTTTTTCTTTTTTCAGTTTTCTTTTTCTTCTTTATTTTTCAGCGTCACTATGAAGTACATATCGACGAACCTTTGTTTTTTTAACTTAAATCTGGTAGGCATTGATGACCTTATCTAAAAGTCAAAATCCCAAACCCAATCATCATCGCTATCATTTTCAGTTTTGATATGTTTTGACTCTCGCTTTCCAGGCGGATTTTCATCTAACTGCGCGGTTTTGCGTTCTTTAGCCGCGAGCCTGTTTTCTTGCTGTTCTTGTGATTCCTCGGCACGCTTTCTTTTCTTACTTTCCCTATCAGCTGCAAGCCTGTTTTCTTGCTGTTCTTGTGATTCCTCGTTACGCTTTCTTTTCTTACTTTCTCTATCAGCAGCAAGTTTTTTGGCATAGACTCTTTGAGCAGCTTCCTCGGCTATTGCTATTGTAGGTTCTTCAGTCATTTTACAATTAAACACTTTTCCGTGAACGCATGTCTTAAATACCATTAATCACGTCACCATCATAGCAAAAATGACGACAACTAATTTCATGACGTCAGTCAAAACAGAAACATGACGTCACCTGATCCACAGACAGACAGACAATTTATTTATATATATATAGATATATATATATATATATATATATATATATATATATATATATATATATATATATATATATATATATATATATATATATACATATATATATATATATATATATATATAGCATCCACACAACTCGTTTTTATATAGATAGATAGATAGATAGATACAATGCAAATTAACTGTGCGTAAAACTTGCGAATATACAACATTCTTCGCTGTCCAATTGTCGCTGCATATAAATACATTGTCAGGTTTACCGACCCTCGAACATGCAACGTAAAATTGTTCATGGGAAAAATAATCAGTATTAAGATCTATACCACATTTTTCTAATGATTGACATTGAGCTTTGTTAATGGTGATTGCAAATACTAATCGAATTGGGAATTGCAATCTTTTAAATTGAAAAAGCAGATCCGTTGGAATCATGGGAATGCGAGGAATAAGAACAGCCTCACCCTCATAAGGCCCTGTCAAGATTGTGGCCTCTATTAGGTTTTCCATTGTTTTTTTTTACGGCAGGTCGCGTGCCATTGCAAAGCTTTGGTGGGTTGATATTTCTTAAAAGTATTATTGGTACGCCTATTTTTAGTTTTAGCACGTGTGGTGGAAACCCTGAAGGATCTATGGAATTTAAAAATTCAGATGGATAATTAACCGCTTCATTTGGTTCCAAAACTGTGTCGACTGACTTGTAAAGGACTGCCTGGTCTCGAATCTTGGTCAAAACAATATTGTTGATTTCGTGGACGTCTATATTTTTGGGTGCGAGAATCGTTCTTTCACTTAGCCATTTATTATTTTTATAATTTTTTAGAATATTCGGAAATACTTTTTCAATCAATTCATTTTTGGACGTCATTAAATTACAGAAATCAGCAGGTAGTTGTATACGTCCTGAAATTGAGTCTACTGTTTGACCAGAGTCATCGTTTTGCAATCGGACACGCATATTTGTAGTTAATTTTAATATTTTTACGTGTGCCCATAAATTAGAATTTTTTAGGCAAGCATTCATTTCGTCTGCAGGAGTTAAACTACGTAAAAATTGCGAATATACAACATTCTTGGCTTTCCCATTGTCTCTGCATATACAAAGCCGTATGTACTAATAATGACATCATATGCAAACGCTCTTTTTACAAACAAACAAACATGCATACAAACAACTCGTTTTTATATAGATAGATAGATAGATAGATACAATACAAATTAACTGCGTAAAACTTGCGAATATACAACATTCTTCGCTGTCCAATTGTCGCTGCATATAAATAGATTGTCAGGTTTACCGACCCTCGAACATGCAACGTACAATTGTCAATGGGAAAAACAATCAGTATTAAGATCTATACCACATTTTTCTATTGATTGACCTTGAGCTTTGTTAATGGTGATTGCAAATGCTAATCGAATTGGGAATTGCAATCTTTTAAATTGAAAAGGCAGATCCGTTGGAATCATGGGAATGCGAGGAATAAGAACAGCCTCACCCTCAAAAGGCCCTGTCAAGATTGTGGCCTCTATTAGGTTTTCCATTGTTTTTTTTACGGCAAGTCAAGTGCCATTGCAAAGCTTTGGTGGGTTTATATTTCTTAAAAAAATTATTGGTACGCCTATTTTTAGTTGTAGCACGTGTGGTGGAAACCCTGAAAGATCTATGGAATTTAAAAATTCAGATGGATAATTAACCGCTTCATTTGGTTCCAAAACTGTGTCGACTGACTTGTAAAGGACTGCCTGGTCTCGAATCTTGGTCAAAACAATATTGTTGATTTCGTGGACGTCTATATTTTTGGGTGCGAGAATCGCTCTTTCACTTAGCCATTTATTATTTTTATTCCGCATTGCTCTGGTAGTTCCTCGGCACGCTTTCTGTTCTTTTTTTCTCTATCAGCCTCAAGCCTGTTTTCTTGCTGTTCTTTTGATTCCTCGGCACGCTTTCTGTTCTTTCTTTCTCTATCAGCCTCAAGCCTGTTTCCTTGCTGTTCTTTTGATTCCTCGGCACGCTTTCTTTTCTGACTTTCTCTATCAGCAGCAAGTTTTTTGGCATAGACTCTTTGAGCATCTTCATCGGCTTTTGCCATGGTAAGTTCATCAGTCATTGTAAACTTAAACATTAATAGATTTCTACGTGAACATATGTCTTAAATATCTTGAATGACGTCACCGTCAAAGCAAAAATGACGACAACTAATTTCATGACGTCAGTCAACACAGAAACATGACGTCACCTGATCCACAGACAGACAGACAACTTATTTTTATATATATAGAAGATATATATATATATATATATATATATATATATATATATATATATATATATATATATATATATATATATATATATATATATATATATATATATATATTTAACTACGTAAAACCTGCGAATGTACAACATTCTTGGCTGTCCCATTGCCTGTGCATATAAATAAATTGTCAGGTTTTACCGACCCTTGAACATGCAACATATAATTGTCCATGGGAAAAACAATCTGTATTCAGATCTATACCTCATTATTCTAATGATTGCCCTTGAGCTTTATTGATGGTGATTGCTAATCGAACATTCCCTGTGTCCCCGTCGTCATTTATATATACCCCTGTGCCCCCAGCGTCCCCGTTGTGGTTGTTTCCCTGTGTTCCGGTCGTCATTTGTGTCCCAGTGTCCCAGTCTGTAATTTCTCTTTGAGTGTTCTGGTCGTCATTTATATTCCGTGTCCCGGTCTTCATTTGTGTCCCGGTGCTTTGTTGATGGTGATTGCTAATCGAACATTCCTTGTGTCCCGGTCGCTTTCTCTTTGAGTGTCCCGGTCGTCATTTATATTCCCTATGTCCCGGTGTGTAACTTCGTCAATCAACAAACATGACGTCAGTCGACACACAAACATGACGTCACTCGACACACAGACAACTTATTTTTATCTATATATATAAAAATAAGTTCTCTGTCTGTGGATCTGTGGATCAGGTGACGTCATTTTTCTGTGTCGGCTGACGTCATGAAATTAGTTGTCGTCATGTTTGTTATGACGATGCTTAGTATATTGTAAAATACATTAATTTGGTTAATAATATACCATTTAAAACACCAAAATGAACATGCTGGAGTAGTCCCTCGGTGAGAGAGGGTGTCAGAACGGAGAATGAAGGTCCTAGGTTCAAATCCTGGTTAGGCTAAAAAAGGTAAAAAAATAAAAACTAAAAAAAAACTGAAAAAACTAAAAAAAGGCAAAAACTACAAAAAAAAACTAAAAACTAATAATAAAAAAAAGCTAAAAAACTAAAAATCTAAAAAAACTAAAAAACTAAAAAAACTAAAAACTAAAAAAAAACTTAAAAAAAAGGAAAAAACTGAAAAATAGAAGAGTAAAAGAAAACTAATAAAATTAAGAATAAAAATAAAAAAAAATAAAAAAGATAAAAACTAAAAAAAAAGTAAAAAGAAAAAACGAAAAAAACTAAAAAAGCTAAAAAAAAAGGTAAAAACCAATAAAAAACTAAAAAGAAAAATAGGAAAAAAACTAAAAAAAATTTTCATCTAAAAAACTAAAAAAAACTAAAAAAGGTAAAAACTAAAAGAACGAAAAAAGAAAAAAAAACTAAAAAAAGGAAAAAAACTGAAAAATAAAGGAGAAAAAGAAAACTAAAAAAATAAAAATAAAAAAACTAAAAAGATAAAAACTTCAATAAAAACTAAAAAGAAAAAAGAAAAAAACTAAAAAACCTAAAAAAGGTCAAAACCAATAAAAAAAAACTAAAAGGAAAAAAAGGGAAAAAATAAAAAATTTATTTCATAATATACCAATTCGAAAACGAATGTATACCGAGATGACGACCGGGACACAGGGAATATAAATGACGACCGGGACGCAGGGAGACAACTACAACGGTGACGCCGGGGGCACAGGGGGGACATAAATGACGACGGGGACACAGGCAATGCTCAATTAGCAATCACCATCAACAAAGCTCAAGGGGCAACAAAGCTCACCATCAAACAAAGACGAACGGGACGCTCAAAGAGAAATTATAGACTGGAACACTGGGACACAAATGACGACCGGGATACTGGGAATATAAATGACGACCGGGACAGAGGGAATGTTCAATTAGCAATCACCATCAACAAAGCTCAAGGGCAATCATTAGAATCATGAGGTATAGATCTGAATATGGATTGTTTTTCCCATGGACAATTATATGTTGCATGTTCAAGAGTCGGTAAACCTGACAAATGACGACCGGGACACCGGGACACAAGGAATATAAATGACGCCCGGGACACTCAAAGAGAAATCACAGACTGGGACACCGGGACACAAATGACGACCGGGACACAGGGAATATAAATGACGACTGGGACACAGGGACATAACTACAAAGGGGACGCCGGGGTGCACAGGGGGATACATAAATGACGATGGCGACTCAGGGAATGGTCGATTAGCAATCACCATCAACAAAGCTCAAGGGCAATCATTAGAATCATGAGGTGTAGATCTGAATACGGATTGTTTTCCCATGGACCATTATATGTTGCATGTTCAAGAGTCGGTAAACCTGACAATCTATTTATATGCACAGACAATGGGACAGCAAAGAATGTTGTATATTCGTAAGTTTTACGTAGTTAAAAACATATATATATATATATATATATATATATATATATATATATATATATCTATATTCACAGGTGGGACATAGGGACACAACTACAATGACGCGTAACTAATGTGGCACGTAACGACTTACGCGCGCGGGGGGGCTTGGGGGGGACATAGGGACACAACTACAATGGTGCGTAACTAATATGGCGCGTAACGACTTACGCGCGCGGGGGGGCTTGGGGAGGGGCGCGAAGCGCCCCCACCAACTAGGTGTTGGGGTGGCGCGAAGCGCCACCCCAACAGCCAGTATATATATAAAATGTCCCGGTGTCCCGGTCGTCATTTGTGTCCCGATGTCCCGGTGTGTAATTTCGTCAGTCAACAAACATGACGTCAGTCGACACCCAAACATGACGTCACTCGACACACACACACGCAGACAACTTATTTTTATATATATAGATAGATAGATAGATATATCTTTAACTACGTAAAACTTACGAATGTACAACATTCTTGGCTGTCCCATTGTAAGTGCATATAAATAGATTGTCAGGTTTACCGACTCTTGAACATGCAACATATAATTGTCCATAGGAAAAACAATCTGGGTTCAGATCTATACCTCATTATTCTAATTATTGCCCTTGAGCTTTGTTGAAGGTGATTGCTAATCGAACATTCCCTGTGTCCCCATCGTCATTTATATATGCTTCGCCCCCCCCAAGCCCCCCCCCCTCGCGCGTAAGTCGTTACGCGCCATATTAGTTACGCGCCATTGTAGTTGTGTCCCTCTGTCCCACCTGTGAATATATATATATACTAGCTGTTGGGGTGGCGCTTCGCGCTACCCCAACACCTAGTTGGTGGGGGCGCTTCGCAACCCCCCTAGCCCCCCGCCCGCGTAAGTCGTTACGCGCCATATTAGTTACGTGCCATTGTAGTTGTGTCCCTATGTCACACCTGTGAATATATATATATATATATATATATATATATATATATATATATATATATATATATATATATATATATATATATATATATATATATATATATATATATATATATATATATATATATATATATAATATATATATATATATATATGTATATATATATATATATATATATATATATATATATATATATATACTAGCTGTTGGGGTGGCGCTTCGCGCCACCCCAACACCTAGTTAGTGGGGGCGCTTCGCGCCCCCCCCAAGCCCCCCCGCGCGCGTAAGTCGTTACGCGCCATATTAGTTACGCGCCATTGTAGTTGTGTCCCTATGTCCCACCTGTGAATATAGATATCTATATATATATATATATATATATATATATATATATATATATATATATATATATATATATATATATATATATATATATATATGTTTTTAACTACGTAAAACTTGCGAATATACAACATTCTTTGCTGTCCCATTGTCTGTGCATATAAATAGATTGTCAGGTTTACCGACTCTTGAACATGCAACATATAATGGTCCATGGGAAAACAATCCGTATTCAGATCTATACCTCATGATTCTAATGATTGCCCTTGAGCTTTGTTGATGGTGATTGCTAATCGACCATTCCCTGAGTCGCCATCGTCATTTATATATCCCCCTGTGCACCCCGGTGTCCCCTTTGTAGTTATGTCCCTGTGTCCCGGTCGTCATTTATATTCCCTGTGTCCCGGTCGTCATTTGTGTCCCGGTGTTCCAGTCTGTGATTTCTGTTTGAGTGTCCCGGGCGTCATTTATATTCCTTGTGTCCCGGTGTCCCGGTCGTCATTTATATCCCCCTGTGCCCCCCAGCGTCCCCATTGTGGTTGTGTCCCTGTGTCCCGGTCGTCATTTATATTCCCTGTGTCCCGGTCGTCATTTGTATCCCGGTGTCCCGGTCTGTATATACATTCGTTTTTTAGTTTTGTTTTTCTCCTTTATTTTTTTCCTTTTTTCTTTTTTTTCTTTTTTAGTTTATTTAGATTTTTAGATTTTTTAGTTTTTTTATTAGTTTTTAGTTTTTTGGTAGTTTTTACCATTTTTTTAGTTTTTTTAGATTTTTTTTTTTTTACTTATGTCCTGGTCATCATTTATACTCCCTGTGTCCCGGTCGTCATTTGTGTCTCGGTGCTTTGTTGATTGCTAATTTATATTATATTTATATTTATATTTTTATATTTATTAATATTTTTTTAGTTTTCTTTTTCTCTTATTTTTCAGTTTTTTCCTTTTTTTTAGTTTTTTCTTTTTTAGTTTTTAGTTTTTTTTTGTTTTTTACCTTTTTTTAGTTTTTTTAGTTTTTTTAGTTTTTTAGCTTTTTTATTAGTTTTTAGTTTTTTTTTAGTTTTTGCCTTTTTTTAGTTTTTTCAGTTTTTTTTAGTTTTTAGTTTTTTACCTTTTTTTAGTTATTTTTAGTTTTTTAGCTTTTTTAGTTTTTTTTCTTCTTTTGTATTAGTGTGAAATAATTCAGACGTCATATGCGGACAAACACGACGTCACTCGACAGACAGACAGACATAACCCACAAACAACTTATTTTTATATATATTTATTCATATTTTTTTAGTTTTCTTTTTCTCTTTTATTTTTCAGTTTTTTCCTTTTTTTTAGTTTTTTTCTTTTTTAGTTTTTAGTTTTTTTTAGTTTTTTACCTTTTTTAGTTTTTTTTAGTTTTTTTTAGTTTTTTTAGTTTTTTTTTTTACTTATGTCCCGGTCGTCATTTGTGTCTCGGTGCTTTGTTGATTGCTAATTTATATTATACTTATATTTATATTTTTTATATTTATTAATATTTTTTTAGTTTTCTTTTTCTCTTATTTTTCAGTTTTTTCCTTTTTTTTAGTTTTTTCTTTTTTAGTTTTTAGTTTTTTTTGTTTTTTACCTTTTTTCGTTTTTTAGCTTTTTTAGTTTTTTTATTTTTAGTTTTTTTTAGTTTTTGCCTTTTTTTAGTTTTTAGTTTTTTACCTTTTTTTAGTTTTTTTTTAGTTTTTTAGCTTTTTTAGTTTTTTTTCTTTTGGGTTTTTTTGTAGTTTTTACCTTTTTTAGTTTTTTTTCTTCTTTTGTATTAGTGTGAAATAATTCAGACGTCATATGCGGACAAACACGACGTCACTCGACAGACAGACAGACAGACATAACCCACAAACAACTTATTTTTATATATATTTATTCATATTTTTTTAGTTTTCTTTTTCTCTTTTATTTTTCAGTTTTTTCCTTTTTTTTAGTTTTTTTCTTTTTTAGTTTTTAGTTTTTTTAGTTTTTTACCTTTTTTTTAGTTTTTTTTAGTTTTTTAGCTTTTTTAGTTTTTTTATTAGTTTTTATTTTTTTGTAGTTTTTGCCTTTTTTTATTTTTTTCAGTTTTTTTTTAGTTATTAGATTTTTACCTTTTTTTAGTTTTTTTTAGTTTTTTAGCTTTTTTAGTTTTTTTTTCTTTTTAGTTTTTTTCGTAGTTTTTACCTTTTTTAGAAATGTTTTAAAAGCTGAATTACCTATTAATAAAGAACCAGAGTTTGTATTTCCAGCAGTAATTGGATGTCCAGTAGATTACCGCAAAGTGGCTTGAACTCACATCCTTCGAATTCGAAAGAGAGTATCAAAGCCAATGTACTACGGTAACTATAAATACATTTTGTAGTATTGAATACTTGATTAATTTAAAGTGATAGAGAAAATGAAAAAGAACTGAAGCTTGTTGTCCTTTTTTTCTTCTTTTTTTTAGTTTTTTTTTCATTTTTTTTATAGAAGATAGTGTAACAGACAGACAACTTATTTTTATATATATCGAATTACTTTAATCTATTGTCAAAATATATTGAAATATTTGTGCAATTCCCAGTTTTTTTAGTTTTTTTCTTTTTTTTAGTTTTTTAGCTTTTTTAAGTTTTTTTTCTTTTTAGTTTTTTATCTTTTTTATTTTTTTACGTTTTTTTTTAGGTTTTTACTTTTTTTAATTTTTTTTTATTTTTTATTTTTTTTTATTTTTTTCTTTTTAGTTTTTTTTTAGTTTTTTACCATTTTTCTTTTTTCGAATTACTTTAATCTATTGTCAAAATATTTCGAAATATTTATGCAATTTCCAGTTTTTACATTCTAGTTTGTTTTCTTTTATATATATAGAAGATATAATCTGGCGTAACGGACAGACAACTTATTTTTACATATATAGATAGATACAGTTTCTTCTTTAGTTTTTTTTTCTTTTTTAGTTTTTACTTTTTTTTAGTTTCTTCTTTTTATTGATTTGTTTTCTTCAATTTGTCAATGTTCATTCTAACATTGACACTTGGAAAAATCTTTACGCGCCAAGCATGCTAAAGCTCCAACAATTTATATTAAACCTCAAAATTTGGGGTATCTGTTTTAAGGTTTTCGAATTACTTTAATCTATTGTCAAAATATATTGAAATATTTATGCATCTTAGTTTTTTTTTAGTTTTTTCTTTTTTTTAGTTTTTTAGCTATTTTTAGTTTTTTTTTAGTTTTTTATCTTTTTTATTTTTTTACGTTTTTTCTTTTTAGGTTTTTTCTTTTTTTAATTTTTTAATTTTTAATTTTTTTTTTAGTTTTTTCTTTTTAGTTTTTTTTTAGTTTTTTACCATTTTTCTTTTTTCGAATTACTTTAATCTATTGTCAAAATATTTCGAAATATTTATGCAATTTCCAGTTTTTACATTCTAGTTTGTTTTCTTTTATATATATAGAAGATCTAATCTGGCGTAACGGACAGACAACTTATTTTTATATATATAGATATATATATATATATATATATATATATATATATATATATATTTATATGTTTTTAACTACGTAAAACTTACGAATATACGACATTCTTTGCTGTCCCATTGTCTGTGCATATAAATAGATTGTCAGGTTTACCGACTCTTGAACATGCAACATATAATT
>NC_088880.1:29728015-29764321 GCF_032884065.1 Artemia franciscana | reverse complement strand
AATACATCTGCCACCTCTCCCCTCCCAATTGATGCTCCAGTGGAGTCTTCCCTCTCTCCTTAGAGGATTCTTGAAAACACATTCTAAAATTGTGGAAATGTCGCAAAAAATCGTCGCAAAAAAGTTATCCTAATGTAAGGCTTATAACTTTTCGAAGCACTTAATCATAAAAAAAGAGTTTTTATAAAAGTATTTGTGCTTGCTCGACGGTTTGAAATTCCAAAACTTTTAAACGAAAATTCTTTACAAATATTTAGTTAAAGCCTAAACTCGGTTTCCAGATTTTCATGCATATTCAATAGATGGCGAACCCTTAAATTTGCAAAAGTACAATTTTTAAATAATTTTTAAATTCAAGGACTAGATTGTATTAGATACCTGCTATGGAAGGTATTTCGTGGGAGTGGGGGGAATGTAACCAAACTCATAAATAACGCAAAACAAGCATTTAACTTATGTCGGAAAATTTGGCTCTTTCTAAATGGAAAATTCCCTCATCCCAAGAAAAATCCCTCCATGGAAACTTCCTCAAATGTAGAATACCCCTCGCCAACGCCCAACGAAAATTCTCCCCAGGTAATTTCTTGCAGACGAATGGCTGAAAATTCTTCTTAGGACACTTTCATCAGAAAAACACTTCAGATTCTTGCACAATTCGTGCCATAAAACCTCCCCCCTCCGCAGGAAAAGTTTACCAGAAATCCCCCACCCTAGTGGAAAACTCCACCACCTGAAAACTTATCCATGGAGAATTCCTTCTGTGGTAAATCCCCCCCACACAAAAAGATCCTTTGGGCTATTCTTACCAGGTAAAAATTTCACCCGGACAATTTCTCATGACATCTCCATATGTAAAATTCGCCGGCAGAGAGGAAGTAAGACAGCCAAAAAGAATTTGGTATAGGAATTCAGGCAAATTCCCCCGGTATAAAATTCCCCCTGGAAGGTTCAGCCCCAGAAAATTCCCTCCCATTGAATAATTCTCCCTGTGAAAAAACTACATTAGTAAATGCACCCCCCCTTAAAAAAATTATACTTCCCAGTGACAAATACTATGCTTCTTACACTAGATTCTTACTCTCTACTCTGAAGTTTGGTTTTTGTCCAAATTTTGTAAGAAAATTTGTAATAGAAAAAAAAATTCAAAGTGCTAAAAAACTTTTGCTTAATGAGCAAGGTGATAAGAAGGGCTCTGCACATGAAAGGGGCTGTTCCCTTCTCAACATCTCAATTACGCTTAAGTTTGAATCTTTCTCTCAATTCTACTTTATTAAACAGTAAAAACTTTAGCGATTGTAAAACTTACTTTAGCGATTGTAAAAACTTAGCCCCTGTAAAAGTGTGTCATTGATACAAATACCCCCCCCCCCCCTCAAAAAAAAGTTCACTATTCCGAATGAAAAATTCTTTTTAGCTTATTCTTCATATTCTTACTAAAAAAAGATACTAATTTTTACTTTATTTCTGATCGTTTATTAATTCATTCCGAAAATTACTTCTATGTTGAAAACTTTTCCAAGATCCCTCCCCTCCATCGAGAAGTTTCTCGTAGATAATTCTAATAGATAGTTCTTCATGGATTATTTATCATGAGTTGAATGAGCAAATTTGTATTTGAATTCAGCCAAATTTTACCGTGTAAAATTTCTGATCAAAAGTCTACCCCCCCCCCCCAAAAAAAAAAACTTCCCTTCCAAATGGAAAATCATCCCTGTTGAAAATAGCTCTTTTCCTAAGAATATACCACACTTTCAAAGAATCCGTCACAGTCTTTCCTCTCCGACAAATACACCCCCCCCCCCCAAAAAAAAACGTGCAAAATACGCCTTGTTGAAAATAATCACCGGCGAATCGTTCGGAGGGCGCGAAGTGCCCCCACCAGCTAGGTGTTGGGGGTACCGGGACACAGGGAACATAAATGACGACCAGGACACTCAAAGAGAAATTACAGACCGGGAAACCGGAACACAAATGACGACCGGGACACCGGGAGGATCAGGCCCTATGAACGGCCCTAGAAATTTCTGGTTGGTGGTGGGACCATTGATTGATTGTGATAAAATTACGTAAAAAAGCCAAAAAAAAACAAAAAAAAACGCACGGGTGGCTCGTAACCAGCCATCCGTCTCATTTAAGATATATATATATATATATATATATATATATATATATATATATATATATATATATATATATATATATATATATTTATTTATTCTTTACATAGAAGGCTGGGAGTTCGGATTGGGTTCTTGGATGATGAATGACGGGAAACTCCCTTTAAGAGGGAAATTGAAAAATTCTGAGCCTACAATGTAAATTTTATGCTTTTAACCATTCCCTTCCTAATACATTGAACTGTGTGCACCTATGAGGTAAACACTATCAGGTAAAAAAAAAAAAAAAAAAAGCTGTTGCTACTTGCTCATATCATATACATTTATGCTGGTGTGGACAAGAGAGTTACGCAAAATACATTACTTAACGAAGCATATCTTACAAATCTCTTACCCCCCGCTCTTGGCTTCGGAAAGGCCCTCTTTTAATTAAAAAAAAAATTGAAATGAATGAATAATGGAATAACTTCGAAAAATGTTAAACACAAGAGGACAGGAGAACCATTGCGCCGAAACTAGTAATTAGTAACAATGAAGTTGACCGCTCCATTTACATTTTAACATAATTATTGAAACTGTTTCCCAGACACAGAGCATACAGCATTATTGCAATTGGGGTTGTTCCAAGACAGGGTGATTCTTATTTGGGCGTTTGGGGGCGTCGAAATCTCTAGGGTAAACTATTGGAAACAGAAAGTTTTATGTCTTGTCACCGGGTTGTAATTACGACTTGTAAACGTTTGGAAAAAAAGAAAGAGACTTGTTCTAAAATAGAGCTCAAAAAAGCAACATTTATAAGACTTATATTTTTTAATTTGTATACTGTTCAGAGTCTGGAATATTGCATTACTAAAAGTTCTTGTAAGTGTCTGTTAGTTACATAAAACAATTAGGCCTACTTCTGAGGACTTGTGTTTTCAGTTAATGGGAGGAGGGAGGTGTAGCCCAAAAAGCATTTTTGAGCTGATGATTTGTTAAGTTTCTTCTAATGCATCAAAATAAGGTAGAAATGGAGGTAAATTCTAGTTAATTGACCTCTTGCTATCACGAAAAGGGCTTAGGTTAGGAAAATGAAACTTTCAGGGATGGGTCTACAGGCTAAACTATATAATGGGAAGATATTTCAAAGTACCCACCTTGGTAAAATCTTAGTTAATTGACTTCTTGCTATCTCAGAAAGGGTTTAGGTTAGGAAAATGAAACTTTCAGGGATGAATCTACAGTGTAAAGTATGTCCCGGGAAGGTATTTTGAAGCAACTACCTCCACTCCTTCTCCCTCTAGAGGGGTTTGACCTTTAATGACCTTTAAAAATATGTGGGTCACAAAAGTGAAACCTTGCAAAATAGGTATTCTGCTTAATTGAAGTACAACAAAATTGTTTTCAGCTTCATAACTTTGCTCAATTCCATTTTACAAGGCTTTAAAGGTATGCAAATATATTTCCTAAATTTTGAAAAAAAACAACAACATTGATTTGGCTCAAAATTCTATTCAAATAACAGGAATTGCATTTTCAGAACTAAAGGCAGAGAAAACCCAGCTAGTAACTGAATATTAATGTAAAATGTTGTAATTTCAAAATTTCAATAGGTATAGACCTGTCATGTAGGCACATTTCAGGGCCCTCTAGAGGGAAAAGGAGTGGAGGTGGGTACTTTAAAATACCTTCCCAGGACATACTTTAGCCTGTAGACCTATCCATGAAAGTTTCATTTTCCTAATCTAAACCCTTTCCAAGATAGCAAGAAGTCAATTAACTAGAATTTTACCGAGGTAGGTACTTCAAAATACCTTCCCAGGACATACTTTAGCCTCTAGACGCATCCCTGAAAGTTTCATTTTCCTAACCTAAACCCTTTCCAACATAACAAGAAGTCAATTAACTATAATTCTACCGTAAATGTTATTGTATTTCAGGTTTATTTTTCATTGTTTTCTTATAGTATTGCTAAAGAATCCTGCGTCCTTGTTATTGAATTTTTCTTTCTCTATGACATGATTCCTCCAAGGAAAGATCCTCCAACATAGCCCCTTCTCCTCAGCCCCACCTCCAAACAAAATAAAATCCCCCTGAAAACGTCTGTACACTTCCCAGTAACCATTACTATATGTAATTAAATAAAAAAAAAAAACTAATTTTTTAGCTGAAAGTAAGGAGCGACATTAAAACTTAAAACGAACATAAATTACTCCGTATATGAAATGGGTTGTCCCCTCCACAATCCCACGCTCTTTACGCTAAAGCTTTTAATTGTTTTAAAAAGTAGAATTGTGGCAAAGAGTCAAACTTTAGCGTAAAGAGCGAGGAATTGCGGAGGGGACAACCCATTTCATATACGGAGTAATTTATGTTCGTTTTAGGTTTTAATATCGCTCCTTACTTTCAGCTAAAAAATTAGTTTTTTTATTTAATTTCTGAACGTTTTTGAATTAATGCATGTTTGGTTTTGGCTCTCCGCACATAAATTATTAAAATGAAATTTGCATATTAATTCCTTTTTTGGCTAAATGACTTTCTCTTAGTTTTGATCAGATGATTTTGAGAAATAAGGGGTGAGGAAGGAGGCCTAGTTGCCCTGTAATTTTTCGGTTACTTAAAAAGGCAACTAGAACTTTTAATTTTAACGAACGTTTTTATTAGTAAAAAATATGCGTAACTTAAGAATTAACTTACGTAACAAACTTTCATAACCTTATATTTTTATTATGTATACGAGGGGGTTTGTACCCTTGTTAATACCTCGCTCTTTACACTAAATCGTAAGTTTTGTCCCAATTCTTTAAGAATGACCCCTGAATCAGAAAGGCCTAGATGGCCTAGATGGCCTCCAATTTTTTTGGTCACTTAAAGAGGGCACTAGAACTTTTCATTTCCGGTAGAATGAGCCCTCTTGCGACATTCTAGGACCACTTGGTCGATACGATGACCCCTGGGGAAAAGAAAGGACAAAAAAACAAACAAACAAATAAACACGCACCCGTGATTTGTCTTCTGGCAAAAAATATAAAATTCCACATTTTTGTAGATAGGAGCTTGAAACTTCTAAAGTAGGGTTCTCTGATACACAGAATCTGATGGTGTCATTTTCGTTAAGATCCTATGACTTTTAGGGGGTGTTTTCCCCTATTTTCCTAAATAAGTCAAATTTTCTCAGGCTCGTAACTTTTTATGGGTAAAACTATGATGAAACTTATATATTTGAAATCAGCATTAAAATGCGATTCTTTTGATGTAGCTATTGATATCAAAATTCGATTTTTTAGAGTTTTGGTTACTATTGAGCCGGGTCGCTCCTTACTACAGTTTGTTACCACGAACTGTTTGATTTCTGAACGTTTTTGAAACAATGTATGTTTTGATTTTGGCTCTCCGCAGAGGAATAATTAACATGAATTTTGCAAGTTTATTTTTTTGGGCTAAATGGCTTTCTCATAGTTTTGATAGTTTTCATAGTAGTTGCCCTGCGATTTTTTGGTTACTTAAAAAGGCAACTAAAACTTTAAATTTTTTACTAATGTTTTTGGTAATGGGGGAAGTGTAAAGACGTTTTGAGGGGGATTTTTGGTTGGGGGAGGGGTTGACAAGAATTTTACCGAGGTATGTACTTCAAAATACCTTCCCAGGACATACTTTAGCCTCTAGACGCATCCCTGAAAGTTTCATTTTCCTAACCTAAACCCTTTCCAAGATAACAAGAAGTCAATTAACTATAATTCTACCGTAAATGTTATTGTATTCTTATTTATTCACGTTTATTCTAAATAAGAAGAGAGGATAGATTAATTCCTCCCCTTATACCCCTTTCCTATATTTATCTGAACGGCCATGTAGATTTAGACTAATTGGGAATTGAAATGTAATTTTCTCAGGCTTCTGGAATCTCCCAAACCAACACAGTGAGGGATATCACCCCTCCTTCCTGATAGCTGATGAGCAATAGTACAAATTTTCAATTTATTTATTTACGTTTGACTCTTTCTCTCAACTCTGCTTTTTAAAACAGTACAAAACATTAGCGCAAAGAGCGGGGCGTTGATGAGGAACCAGCCCTTTTCATATACGAAGTAATTTCTGTTCGTTTTAAGTTTTAATGTCGCTCCTTACTTTCAGCTAAAAAAATTGTTTTTGTTTTTTATTTAATTAAATAAAAAAACTTATTTTTTTAGCTGAAAGTAAGGAGCGACATTAAAACTTAAAACGAACAGAAATTACTCCGTATATGAAATGGGTTGTCCCCTCCGCAATCCCCCGCTCTTTACGCTAAAGCTTTTAATTGTTTTAAAAAGTAGAATTGTGGCAAAGAGTCAAACTTTAGCGTAAAGAGCGAGTTTTTTATTTAATTTCTGAACGTTTTTCAATTAATGCATGTTTGGTTTTGGCTCTTCACACATAAATTATTAAAATGAAATTTGTATATTAATTCTTTTTATGGCTAAATGGCTTTCTCTTAGTTTTGATCAGACGATTTTGAGAAATAAGGGGTGGAGAAGGAGGCCTAGCTGCCCTCCAAGTTTTCGGTTACTTAAAAAGGCTACTAGAATTTTTAATTTTTAACGAACGTTTTTATTAGTAAAAAATATACGTAACTTAAGAATTAACTTACCTAACAAACTTTCATAACCTTATATTTTTATTATGTATACGAGGGGGTTTGTACCCTCGTTAATACCTCGCTCTTTACACTAAATCTTAACTTTTCTCCCAATTCTTTAAGAATGACCCCTGAATCAGAAAGGCCGTAGAAATAAATAGTTGAAATTACTAAAAATACTTTAGCATAAAGAGCAAGGTATTTATCTCTTCCTAAATACCTCGCCCTTTATGCTAGTGTATTTAGAACCCCTCATATGCGTAATAATCTTTGTTCGTTTTAAGTTTCAATGCTACTTCTTCCTTTCATTTGAAAAAAAAAGTGTTCATGTTTATTTTTTATTGTTTTCTTATAGTAATGCTAGAGAATCCTGCGCCCTTTTCATTGAAATTTTCATCCCCCATGATAGATTCCTCCAAGGAAAGATCCTCCAACATAGCCCCCTCTCCTCAGCCCCACCCCCAAACAAAATAAAATCCCCCTGAAAACGTCTCTACACTTCCCAATAACCATTACTATATGTAAACACTGGTCAAAGTTTGTAACTTGCAGCCCCTCCCCCAGGGATTATGGGGGAGTAAGTCATCCCCAACGACATAGTTATTATATTTTTGACTATGCTGAAAAAATGGCTATCTCAAAATTTTGATTCTTTGACTTTGGGAAAAAAATGAGCGTGGGAGGTGGCCTAGATGCACTCCAACTTTTTTGGTTACTTAAAAGGGCAATAGAACTTTTCATTTCCATAAGAATGAGCCCTCTTGCGACATTCTAGGACCACTTGGTCGATACAATGACCCCTGGAAAAAAAAACAAATAAACACGCACCCGTGATTTGTCTTCTGGCAAAAATAAAAAATTCCACATTTTTGTAGATAGGAGCTTGAAACTTCTACAGTAGGGTTCTCTGATACGCTGAATCTGATGGTGTCATTTTCGTTAAGATCCTACGACTTTTAGGGGGTGTTTCCCCCAATTTTCCTAAATAAGGCAAATTTTCTCAGGTTCGTAACTTTTGATGGGTAAGACTAAACTTGATGAAACTCATATATTTAAAATCAGCATTAAAATGCGATTCTATTGATGTAGCTATTGATATCAAATTTAAATTTTTTAGAGTTTTGGTTACTATTGAGCCGGATCGCTCCTTACTACAGTTCGTTACCACGAACTGTTTGATTTCTGAACGTTTTTGAAAAAATGTTTGTTTTGATTTTGGCTCTCCGCAGAGGAATAATTAACACGAATTTTGCAAGTTTATTTTTTGGGCTAAATGGCTTTCTCATAGTTTTGATAGTTTTCATAGTAGTTGCCCTGCGATTTTTTGGTTACTTAAAAAGGCAACTAAAACTTTAAATTTTTTACTAATGTTTTTATTAGTAAAAGATAAACGTAACTTATAAATTAGCTTACGTAACGAACTTTTGTAATCTCATGTTTTTATTACATATATGAAGGGTAATGGTTATGGGGAAGTGTAAAGACGTTTTGAGGGGGATTTTTGGTTGGGGGAGGGGTTGACAAGAGGGAGATATGTTGGGGGAGCTTTCCATCGAGGAATTTGTCACGGGGGAAGAAAATTTCCATGAAGGGAGTGTAGGATTTTCTAGCATTATTAAAAAAAAACAATGAAAAAATAAATATGAAAAGTTTTTTCAACTGCAAGTAAGGAGTAGCATTAAAACGAACAGAAATTACTACGCATATGAGGGGCTCACCTCCTCCTAATACCTCGCTCTTTACGCTAAAATATTTTTAGTGATTTCAACTATTTATTCTACGGCTTTTGTGATTTAGGGGTCATTCTTAATGAATTGGGGCTTATCATTCTGATTCCAAATAAATAAGTTTCATTAAGTTTGACTGAGAAAATTTGGCTGATTTTCAAAAATATGGGTAAACACCTCTTAGAAGTTACAGAATTTTAATGAAAATCACATCAACAGATTTAGCGTATCAAAGAGCCTTTGGTTGAGTTTTCAAGCTCATATCTGGAAAAATGTGGAATTGTATATTTTTTTGCCAGAAGAAAGATCACGGATGCGTGTTTATTTGGTGATGTTTATTCCCCAGGGATGATCGTATCGACCCAGTGGCCATATAACGTTAGGAGAGTGTATATTTTAACGGAAATGTAAAGTTATAGTACCTTTTTTAATTAAAAACAATTGGAGGGCAACTAGGCCCCCTCCCGTGCCTTTTCCCCCAAGATTGTTCGATCAAAATTTTGAGAGCTTTTTAGTTCAGCATAGTTAAAAGGCTCAATGACCGTGTCTTTTGAGATAAAATGGCCCCCTATAGTCCATGGGGAAATGTTTTTAAATTATAAAATTAGCCGATTGTTAACGTATAGTATCTCTTACTGGGATACATTTTTCAGGCCGGGAGGAGAGGAGCAATTTCCTTCTGGGAGGTTTTATCACAGGGAGAAATTTCCATGGAGAGGGAAGTTTTCAGGGTTGAACTTTTCGGAGGAAATTTACTCTGGGTGAATTTGCAAGTATTCAAGTATTCAATTTGCAAGTATCTTGAAAAATAGTATGTGCGTAGTTTGGCATATTTGTGTATGGTCAACAAAAATTACTACCAATAAGAGTTGGGCTAATGTCCCTTTCTCTTTTCCAGTACTGTAAAAGTCTAAAGCCTGTTATGTCCTTCCCATTTTATTGAGAACTAATAAATAAAAAAAACTAGTTTTTTTTAAATGAAAGTAAAACATTAAAATTTAGCGACATTAAAATTTAAAACGAACAGAAATTGCTCCGCACATGAAAGGGGCTGTTCCCTTCTCAACACCCCGATCTTTACGCTATAGTTTGAATCTTTCTCTCAATTCTACTTTATTAAACAGTAAAAACTTTAGCGTAAAGAGCGGGGTGTTGAGAACGGAACAGCCTCTTTCATATACGGGATAATTTCTGTTCGTTTTAAGTCTTAATGTCGCTCCTTACTTTCAGTTAAAAAACCTAGTTCTTTTTTTATTTAATTTATGAACATTTTTGAATTAATGTTTGATTTTGGCTCTCCGCACATAAATCATAGAAATTAAATTTTGCGTATTAATTCTTTTTTTGTGTCAATGGATGTCTCTTAGTTTTTATCAGACGATTTTGATAAGAAAAAGGGGTGGGGGAGGACCCCTAGTTGCCCGCCAATTTTCAGTTTCTTAAAAAGGCAACTAGAACTTAATTTTTAGCGAACATATTTAATTAGTAAAAAGTTTACGTAACTTGAGAATTAACTTACGTAACAAGCTTCTATATTCTTATATTTTTATTATGTATAGGAGGGGGTTTGTCCCCTTGTTAATATCTCGCTCTTGACACTTCAATTAAATTTTAATTTAAAATTTAGCTTAAATTTCACTCTTCAAGCTTAAATTTTGTCCTAATTCTTTAAGAATGATCCCTGAATCAGAAAGGCCGAAGAATAAATGGTTGAAACTGCTAAAAATACTTAGGCGTAAAGAGCGAGGTATTTAGGAGAAAAATTCCTCATATGCGTAATAATCTCTGATCGTTTTAAGTTTTAATACTGCTCTTTACTTTCAGTTGAAAAACTGTTTCATATTTATTTTTTCATTTTTTTTTTAATAATGCTAAGAAATCCTGCGCCCCCTTTATTGAATTTCTCTTCCCCCATGACGTATTCCTCCAAGGAAAGGTCCTCCCATATAGCCCTCTCCCTTCAACCCCCCCCCCCCCAACCAAAAAACCCCTGAAAACGTCCGTACACTTCACATTTAACCATTACTGTATGTACACATTGGTCAAAGTTTTCTGTTTTACAAAACATCAACGACAAATAAAAATAAAATCTCTATAATAATCAGCATAACTGGGAGAAACTATTAAAAATAATGAACATTAATTCCGGGAAGCTCAGTGATTTCAGTTTTTATTTCAGTGTAATTTTTATTTTAAATGCTGTAAATATAAAAAACTCTTGAAACATATTTCGTATTCAGTAAAATACAAATGACACAACGGGCTTTTGACTTTTACGCTCAATGTTTTTGATTTATATCTTCGATACCCGAAGTATGACTTATAAGAACCTAACAATATGAACTTGTTTTCGGACAATTTTTGCACGTATCATACGTGAGCTTTTAGGTGCCTTATAGCACTTGACGATTGTTTTACGAATTCAAATTTACATAGATTAAGTCCTATTGGTAAGCTGTGAGATATATGTAAGGAGATTTTAGTAAGCCATTGAAAGAGAAGCAGTTTTAGCCCCCTTTTCTTAGGTGGATTTGACATCCAAGTAATTTCCAGTAATGGTTTACTCTTTTAACTTTGGATCCCCTTTAAAAGAATTGTGAATATAGTTTTCGACACAATCAAATATCTTTCTTTTTAGTTTCACTTATAAGTTCTCTTTCGATGATGGGTAAAAAAATGAAGAAAAGAGGCTCTCGTGGCAAAAAGTTCATTAACAAATACAAAGAAATACAAGAAAAAATAAAGGTTCAAAGAAGTAACCAGGAGTATTCGAGAGAATATGAGTACGAAAGGTTAAGTACTATTTGCAAATCCACGGAAGAAGGTGGACAACAGGGAAATAAAATCAACGATGATGGTTTCCAAACGCACTTTGAAGCAAAGGTGTTAGAAAAGATTGATATCGAAGGGAATTTTGAAAATGATAAGCAGGGCATGAAGTTCAAAGAGTGCATGGAAATTAAGGAGTGCAAGGATATGGAAAAGGTTGACCTCCAAGAGAGTATGCTGGAATATTTTGAGCTGGAAGAAGAAAATGAGTTCCAGGTTAATGACATCTATAATGAAAACGATGATAAAATGACCCCACAACAAGTACAAAATTTTCAAAAGGATCGACCAAGTGTTATTCAGAAGGTTGACCTCCAAGAGAGTATGCTGGAATATTTTGAGCTGGAAGAAGAAAATGAGTTCCAGGTTAATGACATCTATAATGAAAACGATGATAAAATGACCCCACAACAAGTACAAAATTTTCAAAAGGATCGACCAAGTGTTATTCAGGAAACACGTGGCGCATCACTTTGTAATCCAGTGGATCTAAATGTTTACGAAACCAAGAAATCGGCACTTTCATCTACTGAGGCTGCCATAATCTTGAAGACCGCTCACGAAACTGGTATATCATGGTTTAAACTGTGCAAAAACACTGTTTCGTCCTATCCTGCTGCAGGTAGTATTTTTTTAGTATATTCAGATAGTATTGAACGCATACAAGACTACAAGGCCGATGGTTACCGTTATAGCAGTACTAGTGGGGGACACTCGGTAACTGTACCCTCTGTTCATCCAAACTTCAGAAAGAGAGTTAATCAACGGCTGATTGAAGGCAAGACGGTCGATTTGAAGAGATATATCTTTCGATATGAGCCATGTGTATTCACCTGTCCATTTGAGCACTGCCTATATACGGTTATTCATTATGTTGGTACTTGTGACATAAAATCAATTTGTGACCCCCATGGAAACCATAAAAAGAAAGAAGGAGTAAAAACCACCCCTTTTGTGCCTTCTGAGAAATCTGTATTAATAAGAGCAAAAACTATAGCAAAGACCACAATATTGACGCCCCGAGAACATTTTCATGGGGAGTTTAGTAAGACAGTGAATGAGCTGCAGACAAATGTTCCAAGAAGCCAGAGGCAGGTAAACGACACCTTTTCTTTGGCCAGAAAAAGCATGATATCCAAAGACACATGTAACATGATTCGATATCTTATGATAGAAACTGATTTTGTTGTGACAGAAAAATTTTTTGGGCAAGGAGAAGCAGCTGTCACCTGTGTATCAGAGTTTGCAATCTTAGAAGTTATATATTTCGTAAAACACGGTATTCCCATAGTGTTCTATTATGATACAAAATATAACATTGGAAATTACTGGGTTTCAGCACTGACATTCCGACATCCTGACTTCGACCATAAAGGAACAACACCTATCATTCCAATTGCATTTTTACTTCACACAAATAGATCAGCTGATTCGCACGAAGAGCTGTTTATGGTTCTTATGAAGAAAGCACCAAGCATCAATTCACCCCGAAATGCTTTTGTGAGTGATAGAGAAAAGGGTATAGAGGTTGCGAGAAATAAAATATTTCCTCTTATTCAACCTGCTCATTGCTGGCTACACTTCCGGATCAATGCTAAATATGCACTTCAAAAAATGGGTGCACCTAAAGGAGACATCAAGGTAGTTCAAGACGATATTCTTCAGTTGCTAAGATCAAAAAATATAGATGAGTACAACCAGATAAGAACTGAAAGGCTCGTGAAATGGTCCATCCCTGCACTTAAGTATTTTCAAGTTAATTTGGAACCTGATATGTTGAAGTATGACTGTGCCTTCATCGTTTCCCAAATCCCTGATTTTAATCCAGTCTCTGGGATAACCAACAATACCGCAGAGTCATTCAACGCTGTGATGAAAAGAGTTATACAACAACAGCGAGACGTACCAATGGACAGATGTATCTTGGGCCTCCTTTGTTTAGACGATGAATATTATACACACATATCTCGTGGATACAAGGGAATAGGAGATTATAGACTCCTTGAGAAGGCACATAAGGAATATATAGTTCATATAAAGAAGGAGGAAGATCCAGTTGAATCCAGGAAGGAAATGTTTCTGCGTATGGTCCAAGAAGTAGATGGATCAGATTCCTTTTGCGAAAAAAATTCGACAAAAGAAGACCACCAGCTAAGTGGTATAGTTGACATAGCAGAAGCACTATGGAGAAAGGGACATGTTACATTTTGCAACGAAAATCAAGTGTATCTTGTTTCAAATCTGACTAGAAAGAAGGTTAATGTTGTGACACCACGCACAGAAACAATCACTGTTAGAGGAAATAAAATTGTTACAAAGGGTACTAAGAGGAAGAGCTTGGTTGAAGCTTATGATTGTTCTTGTGATTTTGGACTTTCTGCATGCCCTTGCAAACTAGCAGTTTTAAGATCTCGAGGACATGATCTAGTAGCCGAAAAATCCACTATACAGCTGAAAACTCTCAAGAACGTCAAAGTAAGATCTAAAAGGTATGTGAGGCCTGGAATAAAAAGCTCATTAACCATTCAGGACTGTTACAATATTAAACCTGCAGCAGATTCTGTAGCAGCCCATAATTTGTCGTTTACTTCTGATAGTGATAATGAAGTAGCTTCACTTAAAAAGACTTCCGAGTACCAATCGAGAAGCTCTGACGGGGACCATAATTCAAAAGTTGCAAAGCATACAGAAGATATACAGTTTGTGAAGATTGTAAAAAAAAGGAAGCATTGCCCAACTCAACCGGTGAAACCCAGAAAAATGGCAAGGAGACGGAATATTCGTTTTGAAGCTACCCCGTCTTCAATTCCTTCATCAATTTGTCATGGTTATGCGTTTACAGGTCCCATAAATGATTTGTATGATGAGGCAAAAGAAGTGATCAGCCTTTTAAAAAGGCTTTTCGGAATAGTGGTCGAATCTACCAATTCTGCTGTCGTAGAAAACGCAGCGAAACTAGTCTGGTGGAGAGCTACTAATTTTCCCTTAAGGGACACAGACGTGTTTACGTTTTTCTTTGAAGACATCGAATCACTGCTGAGGCCTGAGACTTGGCTCAAAACTGAAATGGTGTCCTACCTCGTGAATCTGGTTACTTCTAGCTGTGTGTCAGCAAGAACCATCGATATTTATTCTACTTTCAATTTGACAAATATTGATGCTTTAAAGTCGTACCCAGAAACGCCCAGAGAAAGATTTAGTGATGTTTCACAGGATTGCAGTGTTCTCTTTGTTCCATTGTGTGTCAATATGCGTGATATATCAGATAGGGAGCGCAAGAATCATTTCATTTTGGGAATATGTGATTTCTCCAGGAGAACTTTCTATCTTCTTGATAGTTTGAAGCCATTAAACCGTACTCAAGGGAGGCAAGTTCTTTCCAACCTAAAATATCTCATGGATGGGGTTGATAAACGCTACATAGAACTTGAACTTGGTTCATGTCGAATTGCTCCACAAGTAGATTCGTCAAGCTGCGGGCTTTTCGTTGTCAAATATGCCCAAGACTACGCAAATGGGATAACCTATTTGGGAAATACACTGTCAGTTGATCTTCCATCACCTTCTAAGTATAAGCGGTCAAAGGGAAGATCCACAGTATCCAATCAGAAAGTCATAGACTTATATAACGATGATACTGAAATGGCAAATATGAAAACTGTGGAACTAATGAATAAATATAGAAACGAATTGGCTGTCCAGGTACTTGAATCTCTTTTAATAAAGAACAGAATGGTCAGTTGTTATAACTGTCGAGAACAGATACCGGAGAACATGCAGCTCATATGTAAAAACTGTAAAGCAGTTGCCTGTAGTGATTGCGAAGAAAAATCCAGCAGGAACTTCTGTCAACTCTGCTGTGTCTGAGGAGAACTAGACAACAAGATCTGAGCTAACAAGAAACAACAACAGAACTAAACTAATTCTTCCAAAATTTTATCTCTTTGAAACACCAACAAAGCTGACAAAAACAAACTAAACTACGAAAGAGCGCTACTGAACGTCCACAGATTACGTAAACTGAGTCGTTCATCTTCTTCATTTGGAGAAACCTGTGCAGAAGAGAGCAATAACGAACATGAAGGGCCGTAGTGGTACCGGCGGGACATCTGTCCTTAAACTGCTGGGGATAGGCGATTCGGGTATCTGCACTTCCCACAGGTCCAATCCAGTAACCATTCAAAGACGGCGATTAATTCTTAATTTTGCGCTGCGTTTTCATTCACCCTGCGTTTTCATTCGTGCTGCGTTTTCATTCCCGCTGCGATTCTTTTTACGCAACCACAGAATAAGAAATAAAGAAAATACCGACAAGTGCATGAATCCGAAAATATGTGCGAACAAACATGGGTCCTAAACGAGACCGCTAACGGAAATTATCCAGTCCAAAAAATTTCTAGATTTCTGCGGAGCCTGCTAACAAGGTCTTAAGCCAGAATCTAAGGCTGTATTACGCGATGGATGTGAAAAATGGTTAGTGTATAGAGTGCATAAACAAATCCATCCCAGAGTATGAACTCTTTACAAAGATGTCAACCATAGGAAATATGCAGAGGTACTGTCCGCTTTGCAAGCTATCTGGAACATCAGCAGATCCCCCTTCATTAGTAGAAATTTCGAGCCTTATAACATCCAATGTCCCAAGTACTTCGGCTATCACGGACATAGTAAAAGGAGCGGAAGAGCAGCTTAAACGTGATATCACCGAAAGGATAGATGAAGACAAAGAGTGTAATGATAACCTTGAGAAAAACATGGTGGAAAAATGTACTTTCCCAGAAGTTGAAATCAATTGAAACAAACCTCTTGGAATCATACGAGAAAATCACAGACCTAATTGACCACAGCCATCCAGTTGACCTGCTCCTGCTGGACTTTGCTTGGGCCTTTGACAAGGTTCCTCACAGTCGGCTGCACTCTGAAATATACGCTATCGGTATTAATCGGGCTGTTGTAGACTGGCTGATGATATTCCTTACAAATCGCAAGCAGAAAGTTCACTTATTTGCTACAGATGGCCAGCCAATCTACTTTGACGAGACCGAAGTATTGAGCGGAGTACCACAGGGAGCTGTACTGGGTCCCAACAATCTTTTTCATTTACATCAATGATGTATTTAACCATATTGACAATGGCATGCACTTGTTTGCTGATGATTCCAAACTCTTTGGTATTGCATGCCCTCAGAGCATCCAGCGCGACATAGATGAGCTACAAGTTTAGACAAAAGACTGGCTTCTCCAATCTAATGTAGGAAAGTGCTGTGTATTACACCTTGGACCCAATAACCCAATGGTGAACTACACGATCTACAGCCCCACTACCAAAGTAAGAGAGCAACTAGAGAATAGAGCAGAAGAAAGGGATCTTGGTGTCATCATTCATGATTAACAAATTTCACAGCCATGTCCAGAATGTTGTTTCCCGTTCAAGCTCCAGTCTTGAACTGCTAAAATGAACTATCAACAGCAGACAGTTATCTATATTTATAAAAATTTTTAAGGCTATCGTCAGACCCCATCTCGATTTTGGTATGTGTCTTGCTGTTCCTTTTTGTCGGCAAGATGTGAGGCTCATCGAAATCGTACGAGACGAGCAAAAAAAAATGCATACGAAGTCTAGTATCGACCTCAAATGAGGACCGCCTCAAATACCTCAAACTACCCACTCTAGTTTACAGACACGATCGCAGCGATATGATGCTTACTTACAAGCTGCAGAACAAAAAGTCAGCAATCTTTGGCGGCAATCTCAGTACAAGTAGCACAACACAAGAGGACACTAAGAAACTATCAGTCAAGCTACCGATCAGAAACTCGCTAAACATTCTGTACAAGAAGTCATAAACCGTTGGAATCAACTGAAATATTCAACTGTTAATGCTCCCTCGATCCAGTCACTCCAGGTCTGGAAGACCTTAAATCTGTCAGATGGATTAAGATGATTAAGTTGAAATGCCTTGGGAAATATAGTTTATGCCAAAGGGTGCTGTCTGCCAGCCATTGTGTGACCCAGTGGCATGAATTATCTTGGACTACAACGTTTTAACAATAAAACAGTATGTTCTCACAGCTCAAATAAAAAATACCTATTGGGATACTCAAACGTCAAAAACGCTCACGTGAGGATGGCGGGCAAAGAAGCGAGGATCATCAGAATCATTATCATCATCATTATCATAATCACCATCAAAATCATCCTCATTATCATCATCTTCATGCAATTTAGTGATAATCCAAGATCATGCTTTGTAAGAAGAATGACCGGGTCCTTGCTAAGAAGAAACTGGATTCATAAATCCCCGCCCTATCTCTACCTGATGTAACCTGATCTACCTATAACTACCTGAAGTAAAATCAAAAGGGCTGTGCTCATTGGGAAAAAGAACTGTGGAAAGGGGGAACGAATTGCCCAGGATGGGGCCACCTCTGCCTCAAAACCAAGTGCTTCGACTCCTGCCATAACACCAACACGTCACTCCTCATATACTCCTGAACCTTGCACTCCAAAAAAACATGCCCATGTTATAACGCAGTGACTGAAAGTTTTACCGCGAGAGGTGATGAAACATGCTACGTCAGAACTGAGAAACCCATCAGAAAGATAAATTTATGAGTGATTTAGACCAGACTTTGCCAATCCCCCTATAGACAGCTTTGTCGAGAAGATGTAGTACTACGCGCCTCCTCCGCATGTGCTTTCCCCTTGCAAGTGTTAATGCTACCCCATGTCCTTTGCTTTGCTTATTGTGTATCTTAGGTGATTGGGTTATAATAAAAGACTGAAATCAACTGCTAAAGCAACTAAATTCATTTTTATATAAATAATCTCAACGTTGCCATGAGTTGAAATAATATCTCTTTTTCTCTCACCACCACCCAATTTTTCTTCTTTGCATGGTACTTAACAACTTTTTATGGCACTTGGTATTAACCAAGTGACATATAGCAGTCGCCAATTCTGTCGGTCTGTCGGTCTGTCGGTCCCGGTTTTGCTACTTTAGGCACTTCCAGGTAGGCTAGGACGATGAAATTTGGCAAGCGTATCAGGGACCGGACCAGATTAAATTATAAATAGTCATTTTCCCGATTTGACCATCTGGGGGGGGAGTAGGGGCCGGTTAATTCGGAAAAAATAGAAAAATGAAGTATTTTTAACTTATGAGCGGGTTATTGGATCTTAATGAAATTTGATGTTTAGAAGGATATCGTGTCTCAAAGCTCTTATTTTAAATCCTGACCGGATCTGGTGACATTGGGGGAAGTTTGGGGTGAGGAGACCTAAAATGATGGGAAACGCTTAGATTGGAGGGATTGGGATGAAACTTGGTTGGAAAAATAAGCAGAAGTCTTGCATACGTGATTTCCATAATTGGAACGGATCTGCTAAAGTGCGGGGGGGGGGGGTTATTCTGAAAAATAAGAAAAATGACGTATTTTTAACTTACGAAGGAGTGATCGGATCTTCATGAAACTTCATATTTAGAAGGACCTCGTAACTCCGATATCTTATTTTAAATCTCAACCGGATCAAGCGTAATTGGGGGGGGGGGCAGTTTTGGGGACCGGAAATATTAGAAAATGCTTAAAGCGGTAAGATCAGGATGAAACTGGATGGGAAGAATAGAAACCTGTCTAAGATACGTGACTGACATAACTGGACCGGATCTGCTCTCTTTGGTGGAATTGGGGGGGGGGGGTAATTTGAAAATAGAGGTATTTGTAACTTACGAAAGGGTGACCAGATCTTAATGAAATTTGATATTTAGAAGGATCTTGTGCTTTGAAGTTCTAAGTTCAAATTCCGACCAGATCCTGTGATAATCGGGGGAGTTGGAGGGGGGAACCGGAATTCTTGGAAAACATGAAAATTGGAGTATTTATATCTTACGAATAGATGATCGGATCGTAATGAAATTTGATTTTTAGAAGGAATTCATGTCTCAGAGCTCTTATTTCAAATCCCGACCAGATCTTTTGACATTGTGGGGATTTGGAGGGGGAAATCTTGGAAAAACACTTGGAGTGTAGGAATCGGGATGAAGCTTGGTGGATAGAATAAACAAATGTCCTTGATACGTGATTGACAGAATCGTACTGGATTCGCTCTCTTTGGGGGAGTCGGGGGAGGGGTTCAGTGATTTGGTGAGTTCGGTGCTTCTGGACGTGCTAGGGCGATGAAAATTGGTAGGCGTGTCAGGGAGCTGCACAATTTGACTTGATAAAGTCGTTTTCCCAGATTCGACCATCTGGGGGGCAAAAGGGAGAGGAAAAATTAGAAAAAAATAGGTATTTATAACTTACGAGTGGGTGATCGGATCTTAATGAATTTTGATATTTAGAAGGACTTTATGACTCGGAGCTCTTATTTTAAATCTTGACCGGCATTAGGCCTCTTATTTTCCGTTTTAAATCAATCTATTGATTCATAGAATTTTGTTAGAGCTCATACCATATGATCTCTTGGCTCTTAGCTCTTCTCGCCTCGTCACAAGTGCCATATGAGCTCTTAGCTCTTGTTTAATATGTAGTTTCCGGATTCTTTCTAATAGAAAATTTTAATTTTTTGGCTTTACATTTTTCAGTTTGTCTTTATTCGTTGTAGGTTTTACCGTTTTTATGACAGTATTCGCTGCATTATAAATTTACTCACATTCTGGGAAGTGAACGAGGCGAGATGAATGTTGTAAAACATGCAGGGGAAATAAAAACTAAATCAGTCAAAGAATAAATTTTTTGCACAAAGAATACATTATATTCGTACATATTGTAGTATTTTTATTCCAGTAGTTAAGATATTTTTACAAATATTATCATATATTTTTTCCAAACGGAAGGGTACTGAAATAAGAAGTAAAAATTATTAAACAGAATCAAAGAGTAGAAATTATGTTAAGTTGCAATTATGATTCATTACTAACGAATCCAAAAAATAGAAGATTTGATTTTAGTAGAGCTTTCAAGATTAGTTTTAGAATATTGTCGAAATTGATGTCCTTCATTTTTTTTCAACTAGTTTAGCACTGTTGACTCAGTTTTTTCAAGTACTGTGAATTTTTAATTCTTCATTTGTCTTCCTTTTTTTCCAAAGCAGTGATAGACTGAAAATTAACCACAGAAACAACCCAAAAAAAGTTGATGAAACTTATTTCTTTTACACATAATTCAAAAGGGATGCCTAGGCTGAATTTCAAAGGCCAATTATTCTTATTTTTATTGCTTACAGTTTGATTACAGTTTTATTGTTTAGAGTTTACTGCTTAGAGTTTTCTTGCTAGTTCTGGTTGTGGGCCTTCCCTTGTGCTTTTGATTGGATGTTTTGCTATGTAATGTGTATTTTGTGAAAATTAACCACAGAAACAACCCAAAAAAGACAGTTTTATTGCTTAGAGTTTACTGCTTAGAGTTTTCTTGCTAGTTCTGGTTGTGGGCCTTCCCTTGTGCTTTTGATTTGGATGTTTTGCTATGTAATGTGTATTTTGTGAAAATTAACCACAGAAACAACCCAAAAAAAGACAGTTTTATTGCTTAGAGTTTACTGCTTAGAGTTTTCTTGCTAGTTCTGGTTGTGGGCCTTCCCTTGTGCTTTTGATTTGGATGTTTTGCTATGTAATGTGTATTTTGTGAAAATTAACCACAGAAACAACCCAAAAAAGACAGTTTTATTGCTTAGAGTTTACTGCTTAGAGTTTTCTTGCTAATTCTGGTTGTGGGCCTTCCCTTGTTCTTTTGATTTGGATGTTTTGCTATGTAATGTGTATTTTGTGAAAATTAACCACAGAAACAACCCAAAAAAAGTTGACGAAACTTATTTCTTTTACACATAATTCAAAAGGAATGCCTAGGCTGAATTTCAAAGGCCAATTATTCTTATTTTCATTGCTTACAGTTTGATTACAGTTTTATTGCTTAGAGTTTACTGCTTAGAGTTTTCTTGCTAGTTCTGGTGGTGGGCCTTCCCTTGTGCTTTTGATTTGGATGTTTTGCTATGTAATGTGTATTTTGTTAATAACACGTATATACTTAGCAAAACAAATGAAATCAAAAGTACTTTCAGCGTCGCCTCAACGTGGCGGGGAAGTGATAACAGGGTGATGTTCAATATGAATTTTATGCTAAGAAAATAATCAAAGTAAGAATTAATTTCTTAGATAATTATTATCGACCAAAGCTCTTTTTTTCTATACTAATTGCAAATGGGTTTCCACTAGTTACGAATTTTGTACTTTTATTGATATCGAACTCCACTCTGGCTAAGCACGCTGAATCTGTTATATGAATAATATACCTTGTTTTTTCACAGCACAGTAGAGGTAATATATAGTAGCAAAAAGTTCTATTCTCCATTAAAGATTTTTGACACACATCGAAAACCACACACACTTCATAAACCTGAATTTGTGCATGTGCAACGACATAGGTTTCCGATAGAAAACCAAGTAGCAAATTAAAGCATGGCTCTGACGTGTTGGAAAACTTCCCAAATTTCGTCCTGTGAAATGTGTGTAATGTTTAGAGAAACATTTTACAACTGTATTTTACCTATACTGCGTTCCACATGTTCGAGGATAAGATCATGCATACAAATCAGATATGTTGTTGTAGATCCCCATGACATACTGCTGAACTGCTTTGGATGAATTAGTGGTTCAATTTTAACTTTAAACTATTAGCAACCACACTCGGAGCAGTGGGATAACCCCTTGCAAAAATTGCATAATAAGCAATAAACTTGCAGCAGCAAAAGTTGGTTGTTCTTTCTCAAACACAATAAAAATACCACACTCGGAGTAGTCGGATAACCCCTTGGTCGAGCTGCCTTAGACGAGGTTGGTCGAGTGGCACTAATTGGCAAACGACGAGTCTTTTCTGCTCTAAGCAGAAATTGTTTGCACCCATAAGACTTTCTCAAACACAATAAAAATACCACACTCGGAGCAGTCGGATAACCCCTTGGTCGAGCTGCAACCGACCCGAGTGCCAAAAATATTGTCTAGCCAACAGGTTCATCTGACAGATTGACCAAACCCACAAATGAAATTTATGAATATGCAGTTGCCGGTAAATTTTAGCCCATTTCTAACTAAAACAAATGAACTGACATCATTTTTATACAATCCTAGTAAGGGCTCATGTTAGATTTACCCCTCACTTTATCGGACTATTTGTCTTAGCTTTTTCTTCAATTAGCCATGGCTAGATGCCCACACCTACTTGATTATAATTCATTAATATTATTTCAAGAAGGGTTCAAGGGACCGCTAGGCCAAAACCGCAACTGACACAAGAGCATAATACATTGATTTATTCCAAATTTACTGTTTGAACGAGAAAGACAGACCATTACCAGACACTTTAGAACTCGATTAATGTAGCATACCTTCTTACACTAATCTCAGTGCCATGTTTTATTTTGCCATGCTTGCTTGTTTCAATTATCGTAGAATATTTCAAAAGTAAAATTTATAATTTCTATAGGAGGAAACTACGAAATCTCAGGCTTAATACTTAATAATATTATTTTATCGTATCAAAAAATTATAAGGTATCTCATCTTTTTTATTTTTCATGAAAATGTGGCTGTTTGAGAAAAAGAACTTGTTTTGGATTGAGAGATGTCAAATTTGAAGCAAAATTTAGCTAGTCAAGAGTCAAAATGTTGAGATGTGCTCAAAAAATGGCCTTTCAAATGGAGTTTCTAAAGTGCTCTACTTTGCGGAAGTGTAAGTCCATGTTTATTTATAATTTAAAACCGATTTTCGGAGAAGTAAGGTATATTGTGCAAAAAAATAATTTTGGTCTTTCTTTTTGCACTGAATGTATGTAAGCCGTCTCCTAATCTTATAGGATCACCTTGTCCGATTTGGTCACTCCTGGAAAAAAAAAACAACAAACACAAGAAACACATACGTGATTTTGTTTGTGGTAAAAATTTTAAATTCCGCATTTTGGTATATAGGACCTTGAAACTTGAAAATAGGGTTATTTGATGTGCTGAATATGATGGTGTGATTTCCATTTAGATCACTTGTTTTGGTTGCTTTCCCTCTTTCAGACATAGGTCATATTTTCACTGGCTCGTAACTTTTAATGGGTACCATTAAGCTTAATGAGCTGTATATTTTTGAAATCTACTTGAATGTTCGATTCTTTTCTAGTATGTACTATTATCAAATCTTGGTGTTTTAGGGTTTCGATTACTCTTAAGCCGGATCACCCCGTACTTACAGCTTCTTGCCACGAACTGTTTTATGCAATGGAGAATGCTAGTATTTTTCAATATTATTCGCATTTTACTTTTTATTTTAAGGGCTAAAAAATGCTTAGTTTGTGTTTAATACTAATACTGTTCTAGTGTTTCGAATTATATGACACTTATTGATTCTTATTCTATGACCATTCAATTTTGATTTACATTATACCTAACTCTCTGTTAAATGGTCATCATGTGTAGTTTTGCTTCAGATTAAAAATCAACATTTGCCTTAATAAATGAATTTTCGTTTTATCTTTGCGACATGAAATTTTCACGGGTATGTACCGACAGTATTTTTTATCATGAAATACAGACACGTTCCGAAACAAAAAATAGAAATTTATAAAACACTTGAAACCCGAGTCTACAAAAGCTGTTAAAAAGAAAAAAAATACTAGAAGAATTCGGTTGCACACACGATGAGACAAAGTCAAGTAGTTTTTTCCTAGAGGCAAATTCAAATCAGAATCTGATCGTTACCATGTTCTAACTTTTAAACCAATTAGTGAAAATAACTGCCTAGCTTTCTGCTGAGAAGTTAGTGGTGAACGTTGCCATCAGATAGGCCACGTCCTCTTTTTGTAGCACTGACATATATATATATATATATATATATATATATATATATATATATATATATATATATATATATATATATATATATATATATATATATATATATATATATATATATATATATATATATATATATATATAAATCTACTGCTTGGTACCACTCCTAAAAGGGTGCTTTAGCTAAAAATTAGAAGGCAAGACATGTCACAGAACCCAGGGGATAAAGTTATTTACTAACGGTTAAAAAACGTGTTAATATGTTCGTAATTATGTTCAAACGTGTAATTATGTTCAAAAAAATTTGACTTTAAGAAATGTATACCAACTTTATAATATTGCTGTTATGAAAGGAGCCGTTCATAAGCTCTACTTTCTTACCACACACACTTCATAAACCTGAATTTGTGCATGTGCAACGACATAGGTTTCCGATAGAAAACCAAGTAGCAAATTAGAGCATGGCTCTGACGTGTTGGAAAACTTCCTAAATTTCGTCCTGTGAAATGTGTGTAATGTTCAGAGAAACATTTTACAACTGTATTTTACCTATACTGTGAATCAAATGTTCGAGGATAAGATCATGCATACAAATCAGGCATGTTGTTGTAGATCCCCATGACATACTGCTGAATTGCTTTGGATGAATTAGTGGTTCAATTTTAACTTTAAACTATTAGCAACCTCACTCGGAGCAGTCGGATAACCCCTTGCAAAAATTGCATAATAAGCAATAAACTTGCAGCAGCAAAAATTGATTGCACCCACAAAACTTTCTCAAACACAATAAAAATACCACACTTGGAGCAGTCGGATAACTCCTTGGGCGAGCTGCCTTCGATTACGTTGGTCGATAGCGCTAATGGGCCAAGGAAATGTTTTCTGCTCTATGCACCAATTGTTTGCACCCACAAAACTTTCTCAAACACAATAAAAATACCACACTTGGAGCAGTCGGATAACTCCTTGGTCGAGCTGCCTTCGATTACGTTGGTCGATAGCGCTAATGGGCCAAGGAAGTGTTTTCTGCTCTATGCACCAATTTTTGAATTCTCAAACACAATAAAAATACCACACTTGGAGCAGTCGGATAACTCCTTGGGCGAGCTGCCTTCGATTACGTTGGTCGATAGCGCTAATGGGCCAAGGAAGTGTTTTCTGCTCTATGCACCAATTGTTTGCACCCACAAAACTTTCTCAAACACAATAAAAATACCACACTTGGAGCAGTCGGATAACTCCTTGGGCGAGCTGCCTTCGATTACGTTGGTCGATAGCGCTAATGGGCCAAGGAAGTGTTTTCTGCTCTATGCACCAATTGTTTGCACCCACAAAACTTTCTCAAACACAATAAAAATACCACTCTTGGAGCAGTCGGATAACTCCTTGGGCGAGCTGCCTTCGATTACGTTGGTCGATAGCGCTAATGGGCCAAGGAAGTGTTTTCTGCTCTATGCACCAATTATTTGTACCCACAAAACTTTCTCAAACACAATAAAAATACCACACTTGGAGCAGTTGGATAACTCCTTGGGCGAGCTGCCTTCGATTACGTTGGTCGATAGCGCTAATGGGCCAAGGAAGTGTTTTCTGCTCTATGCACCAATTGTTTGCACCCACAAAACTTTCTCAAACACAATAAAAATACCACACTTGGAGCAGTCGGATAACTCCTTGGGCGAGCTGCCTTCGATTACGTTGGTCGATAGCGCTAATGGGCCAAGGAAGTGTTTTCTGCTCTATGCACCAATTGTTTGCACCCACAAAACTTTCTCAAACACAATAAAAATACCACACTTGGAGCAGTCGGATAACTCCTTGGGCGAGCTGCCTTCGATTACGTTGGTCGATAGCGCTAATGGGCCAAGGAAGTGTTTTCTGCTCTATGCACCAATTGTTTGCACCCACAAAACTTTCTCAAACACAATAAAAATACCACACTTGGAGCAGTTGGATAACTCCTTGGGCGAGCTGCCTTCGATTACGTTGGTCGATAGCGCTAATGGGCCAAGGAAGTGTTTTCTGCTCTATGCACCAATTGTTTGCACCCACAAAACTTTCTCAAACACAATAAAAATACCACACTTGGAGCAGTCGGATAACTCCTTGGGCGAGCTGCCTTCGATTACGTTGGTCGATAGCGCTAATGGGCCAAGGAAGTGTTTTCTGCTCTATGCACCAATTTTTGCACCCACAAAACTTTCTCAAACACAATAAAAATACCACACTTGGAGCAGTCGGATAACTCCTTGGGCGAGCTGCCTTCGATTACGTTGGTCGATAGCGCTAATGGGCCAAGGAAGTGTTTTCTGCTCTATGCACCAATTGTTTGCACCCACAAAACTTTCTCAAACACAGTAAAAATACCACACTTGGAGCAGTCGGATAACTCCTTGGGCGAGCTGCCTTCGATTACGTTGGTCGATAGCGCTAATGGGCCAAGGAAGTGTTTTCTGCTCTATGCACCAATTGTTTGCACCCACAAAACTTTCTCAAACACAATAAAAATACCACACTTGGAGCAGTCGGATAACTCCTTGGGCGAGCTGCCTTCGATTACGTTGGTCGATAGCGCTAATGGGCCAAGGAAGTGTTTTCTGCTCTATGCACCAATTTTTGCATTCTCAAACACAATAAAAATACCACACTTGGAGCAGTCGGATAACTCCTTGGGCGAGCTGCCTTCGATTACGTTGGTCGATAGCGCTAATGGGCCAAGGAAGTGTTTTCTGCTCTATGCACCAATTGTTTGCACCCACAAAACTTTCTCAAACACAATAAAAATACCACACTTGGAGCAGTCGGATAACTCCTTGGGCGAGCTGCCTTCGATTACGTTGGTCGATAGCGCTAATGGGCCAAGGAAGTGTTTTCTGCTCTATGCACCAATTGTTTGCACCCACAAAACTTTCTCAAACACAATAAAAATACCACACTTGGAGCAGTCGGATAACTCCTTGGGCGAGCTGCCTTCGATTACGTTGGTCGATAGCGCTAATGGGCCAAGGAAGTGTTTTCTGCTCTATGCACCAATTGTTTGCACCCACAAAACTTTCTCAAACACAATAAAAATACCACACTTGGAGCAGTCGGATAACTCCTTGGGCGAGCTGCCTTCGATTACGTTGGTCGATAGCGCTAATGGGCCAAGGAAGTGTTTTCTGCTCTATGCACCAATTACTTGTACCCACAAAACTTTCTCAAACACAATAAAAATACCACACTTGGAGCAGTTGGATAACTCCTTGGGCGAGCTGCCTTCGATTACGTTGGTCGATAGCGCTAATGGGCCAAGGAAGTGTTTTCTGCTCTATGCACCAATTGTTTGCACCCACAAAACTTTCTCAAACACAATAAAAATACCACACTTGGAGCAGTCGGATAACTCCTTGGGCGAGCTGCCTTCGATTACGTTGGTCGATAGCGCTAATGGGCCAAGGAAGTGTTTTCTGCTCTATGCACCAATTGTTTGCACCCACAAAACTTTCTCAAACACAATAAAAATACCACACATGGAGCAGTCGGATAACTCCTTGGGCGAGCTGCCTTCGATTACGTTGGTCGATAGCGCTAATGGGCCAAGGAAGTGTTTTCTGCTCTATGCACCAATTACTTGTACCCACAAAACTTTCTCAAACACAATAAAAATACCACACTTGGAGCAGTTGGATAACTCCTTGGGCGAGCTGCCTTCGATTACGTTGGTCGATAGCGCTAATGGGCCAAGGAAGTGTTTTCTGCTCTATGCACCAATTGTTTGCACCCACAAAACTTTCTCAAACACAATAAAAATACCACACTTGGAGCAGTCGGATAACTCCTTGGGCGAGCTGCCTTCGATTACGTTGGTCGATAGCGCTAATGGGCCAAGGAAGTGTTTTCTGCTCTATGCACCAATTGTTTGCACCCACAAAACTTTCTCAAACACAATAAAAATACCACACTTGGAGCAGTCGGATAACTCCTTGGGCGAGCTGCCTTCGATTACGTTGGTCGATAGCGCTAATGGGCCAAGGAAGTGTTTTCTGCTCTATGCACCAATTGTTTGCACCCACAAAACTTTCTCAAACACAATAAAAATACCACACTTGGAGCAGTCGGATAACTCCTTGGGCGAGCTGCCTTCGATTACGTTGGTCGATAGCGCTAATTGGCCAAGGAAGTGTTTTCTGCTCTATGCACCAATTTTTGCACCCACAAAACTTTCTCAAACACAATAAAAATACCACACTTGGAGCAGTCGGATAACTCCTTGGTCGAGCTTCCTTCGATTACGTTGGTCGATAGCGCTAATGGGCCAAGGAAGTGTTTTCTGCTCTATGCACAAATTGTTTGCACCCACAAGACTTGCCCACACCTACTTGATTATAATTCAATAATATTATTTCAAGAAGGGTTCAAGGAACCGCTAGGCCAAAACCGCAACTGACACAAGAGCATAATACATTGATTTATTCCAAATTTACTGTTTGAACGAGAAAGACAGACCATTACCAGACACTTTAGAACTGTATTAATGTAGCACACCTTCTTACACTAATCTCAGTGCCATAATTTATTTTGCTATGCTTGCTTGTTTCAATCATCATAGAATATTTATCTTAGAATAAAAGTAAATTTATAATTTCTATAGGAGGAAACTACGAAATCACAGGCTTAATACTTAATAATATTATTTTATTGTATCAAAAAATTATAAGGAAACTCATCTTTTTCATTTTTCATGAAAATGTGGCTGTTTGAGAAAAAGAATCTGTTTTGGATTGAGAGATGTCAAATTTGAAGCAAAATTTAGCTAGTCAAGAGTCAAAATGTTGAGATGTGCTCAAAAATGGCCTTTCAAATAGTTTCTAAAGTACTCTTCTTTGCGCAAGGGTAAGTCCATGTTTATTTATAACTTAAAACCGCATTGCGGAGAAGTAAGGTATATTGTGCAAAAAATAATTTAGTTCTTTCTTTTTGCACCGAATGTATGTAAGCCGTCTCCTAATCTTATAGGATCACCTTGTCCGATTTGGTCACTCCTGGAAAAAAAAACAACAAACACAAAAAACACATACGTGATTTTGTTTGTGGTAAAAATTTTTAATTCCGCATTTTGGCATATAGGATCTTGAAACTTGAAAATAGGGTTATTTAATGTGCAGAATATGATGGTGTGATTTCCATTTAGATAACCTGTTTTGGTTGCTTTTCAAACAGTTCGTGGTAACGAACTGTAGTAAGGAGCGATCCGGCTCAATAGTAACCAAAACTCTAAAAAATTTAATTTTGATATAAATAGCTACATCAAAAGAATTGCATTTTAATGCTGATTTTAAATATATAAGTTTCATCAAGTTTAGTCTTAGCCATCAAAAGTTACGAGCCTGAGAAAATTTGCCTTATTTAGGAAAATAGGGGAAAACACCCCCTAAAAGTCGTAGGATCTTAACGAAAATGACACCATCAGATTCAGCGTATCAGAGAACCCTACTGTAGAAGTTTCAAGCTCCTATCTACAAAAATGTGGAATTTTGCATTTTTTGCCAGAAGACAAATCACGGGTGCGTGTTTATTTGTTTGTTTTTTTGTTTGTTTTTTTTTTTTCCCAGGGGTCATCGTATCGACCAAGTGGTCCTAGAATGTCGCAAGAGGGCTCATTCTAACGGAAATGAAAAGTTCTAGTGCCCTTTTTAAGTGACCAAAAAAATTGGAGGGCATCTAGGCCCCCTCCCACGCTCATTTTTTTCCCAAAGTCAACGGATCAAAATTTTGAGATAGCCATTTTGTTGAGCATAGTCGAAAATCTTAATAACTATGTTTTTGGGGATGACTTACTCCCCCATAGTCCCTGGGGGAGGGGTTGCAAGTTACAAACTTCAACCAGTGTTTACATATAATAATGGTTATTGGGAAGTGTACAGACGTTTTCAGGGGGATTTTTTTGGTTTTGGGGGTAGGGTTGAGGGAGGGGGCTATGTGGGAGGATCTTTCTTGGAGAAATATGCCATGGGGGAAAAAAATTCAATGAAAAGGGCGCAGGATTTTCTAGCATTACTATAAAAAAAAAAAAAACAATGAAAAAATAAACATGAAAACGTTTTTTCAAATGAAAGTAAGGAATAGCATTGAAATTTAAAACAAACAGAGATTATTACGCATATGAAGGGTTCTAAAAATACTTTAGCATAAAGAGCGAGGTATTTAGGAGGAGATAAATACCTCACTCTTTATGCTAAAATATTTTTAGTGATTTCAACTATTTATTCTACGGCCTATTTGATTCAGGGGTCATTCTTAAAGAATTGGAACAAAACTTACGATTTAGTGTAAAGAGCGAGGTATTAACGAGGGTAAAAACCCCCTCGCACACATAATAAAAATATAAGAATATAAAAGTTTGTTACGTAAGTTAATTCTTAAGTTACGTATATTTTTTACTAATAAAAACGTTCGTTGAATATTAAAAGTTCTAGTAGCCTTTTTAAGTAACCGAAAAATTGGAGGGCAGCTAGGCCTCCTTCCCCACCCCTTATTTCTCAAAATCGTCTGATCAAAACTAAGAGAAAGCCATTTAGCCAAAAAAAATTAATATACTAATTTCATTTCAATAATTTATGTGCGGAGAGCCAAAATCAAACATGCATTAATTCAAAAACGTTCAGAAATTAAATAAAAAAAACTAGTTTTTTTAACTGAAAGTAAGGAGCGACATTAAAACTTAAAACGAACAGAAATTACTCCGTATATGAAATGGGTTGTCCCCTCCGCAGTCCCACGCTCTTTACGCTAAAGTTTTTAGTTGTTTTAAAAAATAGAATTGTGGCAAAGAGTCAAACTTTAGCGTAAAGAGCGAGGGACTGCGGAGGGGACAACCCATTTCATATACGGAGTAATTTCTGTTCGTTTTAAGTTTTAATGTCGCTCCTTACTTTCAGTTAAAAAAACTAGTTTTTTTTATTTAATCCTCTTTCAGACATAGGTCATATTTTCACTGGCTCGTAACTTTTAATGGGTACCATTAAGCTTAATGAGCTCTATATTTTTGAAATCAACTTGAATGTTCGATTCTTTTGTAGTATGTACTATTATCAAATATTTGTGTTTTAGGGTTTCGATTACTCTTGATCCGGGTCACCCGGTACTTACAGCTTGTTGCCACGAACTGTTTGATGCAATGGAGAATGCTAGTATTTTTCAATATTATTCGCATTTTACTTTTTAATTTCAGGGCTAAAAAATGATTAGTTTGTGTTTAATACTAATACTGTTCTAGTGTTTCGAATTATATGAAACTTATTGATTCGTATTCTATGACCATTCAATTTTGATTGACATTATACCTAACTGTCTGTTAAATGGTCATCATGTGTAGTTTTGCTTCAGATTAAAAATCACCATTTGCCTTAATAAATGAATTTTCGTTTTTTCTTTGCGACATGAAATTTTCACGGGTATGTACCGACAGTATTTTTTATCATGAAATACAGACAAGTTCCGAAACAAAAAATGGAAATTCATAAAACACTTGAAACCCGAGTCTACAAAAGCTGTAAAAAAAAAAAAAAAAAAAAAAAAAAAAAAAAAAAAAAAAAAAAAAAAAACAAGAAGAATTCGGTTGCACACACGAAGGGACAAAGTCAAGGAGTTTTTTCCTAGAGGCAAATTCAAATCAGAATCTGATCGTTACCAATGTTCTAACTTTTAAACCAATTAATGAAAATAACTGCCTAGCTTTCTGCTGAGAAGTTAGAGGTGAACGTTGCCATCAGATAGGCCACGTTCTCTTTTTGTAGCATTGACAAATATATATATATATATATATATATATATATATATATATATATATATATATATATATATAAATCTTCTGCATGGTACCACTCCTAAAAGGGTGCTTTAGCTAAAAATTAGAAGACAAGAGATGTCAGAGAATTCAGGGGATAAAGTTATTTACTAACGTTTAAAAAACGTGTATGTTATGTTCAAAAAAATTTGACTTCAAGAAATGTATACCAACTTTATAATATTGCTGTTATGAAAGGGGCCGTTGATAAGCTCTAATTTTTTTTAAAAATGAAGGAATTATGACATCAAGAGGTACTTGTAATACTATTCCTTTATCTGTGCCATAAAACATAGTAAATAAAACAAGAAAATGAACCCGATTCGGGTAGATTTAATGAATGTTGACAAAAGCATCTACGAGCCAAGGAAAAACGTCTTTCTTTTAGATTCACGAATTTTTTTCATTGATTATATAGTGATTCAATAAGAGCCGTCTTTTTCTTCTATTGTTATTGTCTATCAAAGACCCAAAAAAAACAGTGTAATCATTTGGTGTAGTAGGTCAGAGTAAATGACTTGATGACGTCAAACAATAAAGCCTAAATGTATTGTAAGGTATATGTAATGTTGTTTAACATGTACAGCAATTAAAATTTTGAAGTGCCCCTCTCCCCAAAACAGATTTAATGTTAGCTTTGAGGCTTTTTATAAATATGAATTTTTCTGAGCAAAATATACGAAATAGGTACGGAACTCATTCAGCTTCAATCCTAGCTGTAAGAGAAAATGATTATTCCAGCTAAGGCTCTATAAATTGTTCACATAATTGACCATACTTCTGAAAGTTGGTCGTCGAAAAAGTACAATACATGGCCATATTCAAATATTCAATCTGTAGTTCGTGCCTATTTTTAGTCTATGAACTGTCAATTCCTTTTTGTGTAAATAAAAAAAAAACAATTGAAAATCAGGAGCAGCATTAAAAGTAAAAACGAACAGGAACTATACCGCATATAAGGGGGGGGGTCATACTTTGTTCTTTATATTGCTCCTAGATACCTTTCTATTTATGCTAGTGCTTTTAGTCCTTTTGAAAGAGCTTTTTATTCTAATGAACTCCCTCATATATGGCCTAATTTCCCACTATTTTCAGTTTAGGGATGCTCCTTACTTTCAGTCGAAAAAACTATTATTGAGTTTCTGATTATTTTTTAAATAATTCTGGTAAATCTGATTTTCCCTTCATGAAAAATTCACTTTGTTCATGGGAAACTTGTCCTTGAAAAGTTCTCTAATGTAAACTAACCCCCCCCCCCCCCCGTAAAATTCCCCATGGACAATTCTATCCTCTTAAAATTTCATCAGACTAGTTCATGCTTTCATTTGAAAAAAAAATAATTTCAAACACTATGTTTGGGGAAGCTTTAAGCAGGGATCTAACCTTGATAATGTCATAACAACTCAAATAAAACCGTAAATAACAATTAGAAGAGACCAAAGGAAACTGCCTAGGATCCAAGGAACCGCCAAGGAAACTGGCTGATTAGACCTAAGATGGAACCGGGGAAGAAAAAAAAACTTTAAGTTTGATTTCTTTTGTACTTAAAGATTAAATCAGATATAGCACTTTGGTTCAGGTTGAGTCAACCACACTCTTATAGTGTTATAATTTTTTTCGTAGGAAAACGTGAAGCAAAGATTAGTCGATTAATCCCAATTTTACAGAAGAGATAAGCGGCTACAAAAAGGTTATTGAGTTACGCTACCTTTCTCTGTCAATGGCACATCAGTGTACTTTTGCCCCCCCCCCCTTCTCCTCAGACAGATCAGTATAATATTAGGGAAATATATGAAACAGTATTTAAACATTTTGATGAAGGAACTTCGGTAGAAAGATAATAAGAAATGACTATAAGAAAAAAACATTTTATTTTGTTAATTCGTTAGTGTTTAATTTTACTCTGACATATCATCTCAGAATGTGACAGTCCTTACTGCTTCTCCTAGATTATACTTCCCTAAATTTCAAATTATTTGTATTTTACTTTAAAAGGAATAGAAACGATAGTCTTCTTTATGATAATTTCTGTCTATATACCCTTAAGCAAAAATACATCTTAGTCGAAAAAAAAACAATAAAGAGAACACTTAGATTATAATTTTACGGTTTAGTCTTTATTGTCTTTGTTAGTCTTTGTTGTGAAACTTTTTGCAAAATAAAATGTATATTTTGGGGGAGAGGGTTTGGGTTTCCTTTTAAGTTCTGTCTTTGCCTAAGTACAAGTATATGAAAACTTCAGTGGTTAACTTGTTTGAGCTATTTATAGATTTTTTGCATGGGCTAAGGAGCAATTTGATCTGTTCGTCTGATTTTTTTCGCTCTACTTTCATTATAATCATTTTTTCTTGAAAGTCTTTTCACATGGGCTCAAATGAACTTAATTATTCAAATAGTTTTCATGTAAGCAGCAGAGAAAATACTAAATGTAAGCCCAAATATAGAATCAGAATAATATTAAACCGCTAATCAAGATTTGTGGATGCCAAGTCGCCAGAAAATTTGATTCTGGGAAAGTGTTTTTTAATATTGAGCAATTAATTAATTAATGACATTATTTTCAGGAAATTGGGATTCGAAAAGATCCTAGAAGATTAATGGACAGAACGAATGAAGGAAGAAATAATGCATAATCATGGCTGAAGGTTTTGAAGGATTGTAGTGTCAAACTATTCTCTGAAATTTTATAAGTTGCATATTTTTAATGATGTCTTTTGCTTAGCTGCAGCCTAAGATAAGTTAAAGAAGCTGTGGTGTTTTTTGCCTTTGTATTATGTGTAAATCTCTATTCTAGTTTCGAATCATTAGGTTAAAGATAAACCTTCAAACGGGACAATCAAATTAGGTAGCTATATGCACAAAATTGGGATATTTTTCATCTTAACAACAGTAAATTCGTTCAATGAAATAAGTTGGTTTAATGCTTCGTAAAAGCTGCCATCAATAAGTGTTTTTTTAAATATAAATACTTTTTCAATATTCAGTAACAAAGTCAGATTACAAATCATGGGTTGAAACAAAGAAATTCTGCCCATATTTTTGAGTTTGAATTCTCGACACAGTGGGAATTAAAAAGAGAATATATTGTGTATATGCCCAGTATTTAAATAAAACTTAGATCTAACAAAAAACTTGTAGCATTCAATTGAAATAGCCAATGCTATACATTCTCTATTGAACTAACCTATTGCTCATAAGATAATTGCTTTGCTTCGGGCCATTTGCTTGTTTTGTTTAATTATATTAATAAAACCATCTTTCTCTCTCTCTAAAAAAAAAAAAATGATGGCTGTCAAAGTAAATGTTCCGAAATACGTGTTCCAAAAAACGCATAGTTCATTCTTTGTTTTGTTGATAGATAATTCCATCTATCATCCGTTGATGCGTCGTTCCTAGGCTTTAAAGAGCGAAGGCTGAGAAAGGGAAAGAAAGCTGAGAAATTTCCTCACACCCGTAGCTTTTGACGAATAAATTCCGTTTTTAAATTTCCATTGCTATTGGGCTGAGTCGCTCTTTCTTGATAATGGATTACATATATTTTGGAAATGAATATTCAACTGAATCACAAATGTGCCCTGAAACTTAAATGCTCTATATAAGCTTTAGATATTTTTAAACTAATTGTATATATCAAAATACCCTCGATAACAGTTTTGACTTTAATGTTTAAAATTTTAATCCAAATTCTCTTTTTTGTGGGAGTATAAAGTGCAAAAAATGACAAATTTGATATGACATTTTGTTATCTAAAAATGATTAAATCTTAATATTTTGCTGGAATGAGCTCTATCTTGACATCCTAAAACAAATATTACCATTATGATCACTCGAAGAAACAGCTAAAAAAACGGTTGCATATCTTTAAGCATCTTTGTTGGGAAGATAAACAATTTATATCGTAAGTGTGCATTATATTCAAGGCCTTTCCTAACAAACCTATTGTTTATCAACAAAATACGATTTGAAATAATAAAACATTTTACTAGTCCTTTGTTTTCTAAAGTTATCTGATCAAAATTTTGAGAGAGCGGTAATAACTACTGTGGGGAGTAAAAATAACCCCCCCAAGCCACAGGGAGACGCCTGTAAGCTATGAAATGTATTCAATCTGTACGCATAGTATTTGTTATAGAGGAGTATACACACTTTTTGAGAGGGGGATTTTGTGCCTAGGGTGGGTTTCTTTGGTAGAATTTTTAATGGAGAGGGAAATTTCTGGGGGAGGGGGTTTTCCATGGAAAATTCTACATGGGGCGATCTGATAGAATTACTGTTCGAAATTATTTTTAATTGTCATAATCTCTTTCCAAAGTCAGATTTTTACTGAAGATGGTTCAGGAAAAATTATTCTGAGGCTATTTTCATTTTGGATTTCCAGAAAA